>NC_044395.1:88500607-88810052 GCF_006542625.1 Nomascus leucogenys | reverse complement strand
ATGAACAGAAGATGGATGAGCTATGAGCAAGAATGTTTCAGGCAGAAACAATGATTTCTTTTCCTTTGGGTGGATGGGACTGGAGGCCACTCTGTTTCTGAGTGAAATAACTCAGAAACAGAGAGTCAAATATCATGTTTCACTTATAAGTGGGAGCTAAAAAATATGTACATAAAGACACAGAGAGTAGAATGACAAACACTGGAGACTCAGGAGGCTGAGAAGGTGGGAGGGGGTGAGGGATAAGAAATTACTTAATGGGTACAATGTACACTATTTGGCTATGGCTACACTAAAAGCCCAGATGTCATCACTACGCAATATATTCATGTAACAAAACTGCATCTGTATCCCTTAAGTCTAAAATTAGACTACAAATTGAAATTTTAAAAAGTTAGAAATTTTAAAATTAAAAAAATTGAAATTAAAAAAAGTTAAGTATTTAAATATGGCTCTGCCTCTGAAAGTGACAGATGCAAGGGTCCAGAAGCAAGAGCCATATTTGGGAAATTCCAAGTGATGAGTGTCACTAGATTTCAAGGTGGGAGTGGTAGTGAGAGACAATGAAAACGTAGTAAGTAGGGTGTAGATCCAGAAGGATTTTGGGTGACATTTAAGGATTCTTTATCCTGAAGTCAGAGAAGCACTGGAGACTATAAATTGGGTAGGGAGTAGTGATTGGACTTAGCTTGGCTACAGAGCAGAGAAGGAATGAGACAGAACCAATGCTGAATGATAGCAAGGGGATCAGCTAGGAGACTGTTTCAGCAATCTAGGCTAAGGAAAGGAAAGGCACTGGAGAGATATTTAGGAGGCAGAATCCACAGGTTGGACTGACTTGTTGCCACTGGTGAGGGAAAGGAAGGAGGCAGAATAACATTCCAGGTTCTGGCTTAGTTGGCTATTGTATAATGGTGACATTCCCTAACATAGAGACCTGAGTAATAGAAACAACTCTGTTCACAACGTTTTTGACCTATCTAGAATATTTCATAAGAGTTCTAGAAACTATCAAAACACTCTTGGATAGGTTTTAGAAGGCTTCATGCACATGAACTGAATGCTTGCTTTAGGTGAGAGTTTTTATGTTAATTTTACATTCACTGACAAGGAAAAAAATAAGTCACTAAGTACATTTATTAAGGTACACTTTCGTAGCTTAAAATTATAATATTTTTCATAGAGACCTTGAATTACAATGAAAGTAAAATAAAGTTGTTGCAGGAGTGACTTCTCTGAGCTATCTTTGAAGTATCTTGCTATTGAAGTAATTTGGCCTCAAGAACTTATGAATTACAAAGGAGTAGTGGGATTTTTTAGTCACTCTTAACTAGCCAAATGAGGATTGAGATCTTCATCAAAGCCAAATAAGTGCTTCCCTCTGGAGTTCAGCAAGGGCCAAATGCGGGTCTGCTGTGCATTCTGAAGGCATTCAGTTATTTATCCCTGTGTGTGGGCTAGTATGGTCTTCACTGGTATTGCTGCTTACAGTCCTCATTGAAAAGAAGAAGGATTAGAAAAGTTAAATACATGAGACAGAAATCATTAAAATGATTACTCACTAAAAGCACAGAGATAAAAACAGTATGGTCAATAAAAGGAGAAAAACATAAATCACACACATATGAGAGAGGACCAGAAGTTCTCTGAATTTGAAAAAATTAAAATGATGAAACAAATTCTGAGTAACGATTACTAAAAAACAGATTAAGAGTTTACTTCTTAATGGAAGTCTACGGGTAAAGTCCCCTCCAAGTGATTACCCCAGGCAGGTATTTGTGGACAGTAGCCATAGGCAGCTGATTCTTCCTCCAGGCAAGTCATAATATTCATAATGAAGATAATCAATTCCCTAACTTAGGCATTTTATTACATTGAAACCACAAACATGGCACTCTCACATCCACTGAAATCAGTAGATTTTTGACAAAATTAAAGTGACAACATTTGCCACTGGCATGTCATTTATTTTAGGAAGAATTATGCCAAGTACAAATCTATCTTTTGCTCTAATGAAAACTTGCTGGCTATTTTTAAAACAGAGATTGGTAATGACTTCTTCTTGACAGCTGTTCACACGCACGAATTTTTGTACACCACATAGACTTAATGTTCTTTGTCCAGTGGAAATCTTGCGATTAACAAGACAAATAAGTCACTGCTCCTCAGTGTTTTCAATTTTGTTCAATTCAATGGTGATTGAGGCTGGTTAGGGGGAAATTGCTTGTTTTTCCAATTTCGATGTTATGAAAACACATTGTTGTGGTTAGGAAGCATTACAAGACCCATCTAAATTTAGCAAACATTTTCAATCCCTTGACCAAGCCCACCCACAGTAGTGGATGGAACTTTGATTTTATCCATTCATGTGGGTAATGTAAACCCCTCAGGTTCTGTATAGCCCACTGAGCAAGAAAGCTGAATGCAGAAATGTCAGGAAAATATGTAACCTTTGGACCTAAGGTGGGGTGAGGGATGGAGGGAACTCAGACTCCATTGACAAATTCAAGTCGGTTTTAAACTGTTTCTCAACTTATCCACATCAGATCTCCTTTGTTTGCTCAGAAAGCAGCTGGAAGAAGGACTAATTAGAGGAAGGCAGCTTGATGTTTATCTGAGGTGCTGGACTCAGCAATCCCTATGGTTCACATCTGAGTGGGAGGTCAGTCCAAGGTGTCATATCTCCCCTCCATGTTAATAACTTTGAGTGCAGTCATGCTTTCTTAAAGGCTTAACAAATGTGTAAGCTTAAAGTGAAGCTTGCGTGACTGAAGTCAAATGAAGCTGCCTTGTATGGTATATGACTGCCACAGTGAAAAAAAAAAAGAGAAAATTTGCTTTATAAAATGCTACACATAGTAGATGATCAGTAAATGATGGCTGAATAAATAAATTGTAACCATTTAAACAAAAGGCCAAATCTATGATCCCAAATCAAATCTGTAAGGCAAGATTTCTCTTTCTTTACTGCTTAAGTACGGTGAAGAATGTGAGGAGGGGGAGAAGGAAAGGGTGATCTAAGATGAGGAAAATCCAGTTAATTGCAAGAATTTCTTTAAAGTCTTATTATCTTAAAAGTTCATACAAATATTACATACTATGTTGTGGTATATAAACATTTATTTTATGGCTTCAGGTACTCCCTTGCTAAATACTTTGAGAAGCATGACAATCTGTCATTCTTCCTGATTATGTTAACCCAAGAAAAGTTTAGAAAAGGACTTTGGGAATGACTAAATACCTAACTTGAATTTACACATCCCAATATTTGTGCAAATTATACATAAAGATTTTTTAAAATTTTATTTTTGGCATTTCATTATCAATAAGGAAATGCATTTTGATAGTAGATTAGAAAGATTTTATATCTTAATATATGGAATTGTATATTAAGGGAGAAAGGCATGTAACGAATGAATGTGTATTAACCACTTATGTGTGCATAAGGTGTGTATATGTCACTACTATACTGTAGAATTAGAGGTTATAAAAATTAGCTAATATTCTAATATATGTGCTATGAAGATAAATGATTGTTTAAAAACCCTCTTGAAAATTAGACACATTGCTTTATGATCACACCTTATGCAAATATGAGTGTGTCTTATACAGAAGTTTTTTGCAGAGGATGAAAGGAGAGTTTCATTTTCCCTAACAGTAGCCACTACAGGTAAAAGAGAATGAAATTCCCTTAGTCTTGATGCATGAAAAATAATTCTAGGGCTTTTATGGTTTTAGGTCTTACATTTAAGTCTTTAATCCATCTTGAGTTAATTTTTGTATAAGGTGTAAGGAAGGGGTCCAGTTTCAGTTTTCTGCAAATGGCTGGCCGGTTTTCCCAACGCCATTTATTAAATAGGGAATCGCTTCCCCATTGCTTGTTTTTGTCAGGTTTGTCAAAGATCAGATGGTTGCAGATGTGCTGCATTATTTCTGAGGCGTCTGTTCTGTTCCATTGGTCTATATATCTGTTTTGGTACCAGTATCATGCTGTTTTGGTTACTGTAGGCTTGTAGCATAGTTTGAAGTCAGGTAGTGTGATGCCTTCAGCTTTGTTCTTTTTGCTTAGGATGGTCTTGGCTATATGGGCCCTTTTTGGGTTCCATATGAAATTTAAAGTAGTTTTTTTCTAATTATGTGAAGAAAGTCAATGGTAGCTTGAGGGGAATAGCATTGAATCTATAAATAGCTTTGGGCAGTATGTCCATTTTCACAATATTGATTCTTTCTATACATGAGCATGCAATGTTTTTCCATGTTTGTGTCCTCCACAAAAACCCTAGAAGAAAGCCTAGGCGATACCATTGAGGACATAGGCATGGGCAAAGACTTCATGACTAAAACACCAAAAGCAATGGCAACAAAAGCCAAAATTGACAGTGGGATCTAATTAAACTAAACAGCTTCTGCACAGCAAAAGAAACTATCATCAGAGTGAATAGGGAACCTACAGAATGGGAGAAAATTTTTACAATCTATCCATCTGACAAGGGGCTAATATCCAGAAACTACAAAGAACTTAAACAAATTTTCAAGAAAAAACAACCTCATCAAAAAGTGGGCAAAGGATATGAACAGACACTTCTCAAAAGAAGACATCTATGTGGCAAGCAGACATATGAAAAAAAGCTCATCATCACTGGTCATTAGAGAAATGTAAATCAAAACCACAATGAGATACCATCTCATGCCAGCTAGAATGGTGATCATTAAAAAAGTCAGGAAACAACAGATGCTGAAGAGGATGTGGAGAAATAGGAACATTTTATGGTTTATCAATTTTTGTTTATTATTTTAAAAACCAAATTTTTGTTTCATTTATCCTTTTTTAAATTTTTTTATTTTTGTAATATACTTTAAGTTCTAGGGTACATGTGCACAACTTGCAGGTTTGTTACATAGGTACACATGTGCCATGTTGGTGTGCTGCACAATTAGGTATATCTCCTAATGCTATCCCTCCTCCCTCTCCCCACCCCACAACAGGCCCCAGTGTGTGATGTTCCCATTCCTGGTCCAAGTGTTCTCATTGTTCAGTTCCCACCTATGAGTGAGAATATGCGGTGTTTTGGTTTTTTGTCCTTGTGATAGTTTGCTGAGAATGATGGTTTCCAGTTTCATCCATGTCCCTACAAAGGACATGAATTCATCCTTTTTTATGGCTGCACAGTATTCCATGGTTTATATGTGTCACATTTTCTTAATCCAGTCCGTCATTGATGGACATTTGGGTTGGTTCCAAGTCTTTACTATTGTGAATAGTGACGCAATAAATATACGTGTGCATGTGTATTTATAGCAGCATGATTTATAATCCTTTGCGTATATACTCAGTAATGGGATGTCTGGGTCAAATGGTATTTCTAGTTCTAGATCCCTGAGGAATTGCCACACTGACTTCCACAATGGTTGAACTAGTTTACAGTCCCACCAACATTGTAAAAATGTTCCTATTTCTCCACATCCTCTCCAGCACCTGTTTTTTCCTGACTTTTTGATGATGGCCATTCTAACTGGTGTGAGATGGTATCTCATTGTGGTTTTGATTTGCATTTCTCTGATGGCCAGTGATGATGAGCATTTTTTCATGTGTCTCTGGGCTGCATAAATGTCTTCTTTTGAGAAGTGTCTGTTCATATCCTTTGCCCACTTGTTGATGGGGCTGTTTGTTTTTTTCTTGTTAATTTGTTGGAGTTCAAGGTAGATTCTCGATATTAGCCCTTTGTCAGATGAGTACATTGCAAAAATTTTCTCCTATTCTGTAGGTTGCCTGTTCATTCTGATGGTGGTTTCTTTTGCTGTGCAGAAGCTCTTTAGTTTAATTAGATCCCATTTGTCAATTTTGGCTTTTGTTGCCATGCTTTTGGTGTTTTAGACATGAAGTCCTTACCCATGCCTATGTCCTGAACAGTACTGCCTAGGTTTTCTTCTAGGGTTTTTATGGTTTTAGGTCTAACATTTAAGTCTTTAATCCATCTTGAATTAATTTTTGTATAAGGTGTAAGGAAGGCATCCAGTTTCAGCTTTCTACATATGGCTAGCCAGTTTTCCCAGCATCACTTATTAAATAGGGAATCCTTTCCCCATTTCTTGTTTTTGTCAGGTTTATCAAAGATCAAATAGTTGTAGATATGTAGCATTATTTCTGAGGGCTCTGTTCTGTTCCATTGATCTATATCTCTGTTTTGGTACCAGTACCATGCTGTTTTGGTTACTGTAGCCTTGTAGTATAGTTTGAAGTCAGATAGCGTGATGCCTCCAGCTTTGTTCTTTTGGCTTAGGATTGACTTGGCGATGCGGGCTCTTTTTTGGTTCCATATGAACTTTAAAGTAGTTTTTTCCAATTTTGTGAAGAAAGTCATTGGTAGCTTGATGGGGATGGCATTGAATCTATAAATTACCTTGGGCAGTATGGCCATTTTCACGATATTGATTCTTCCTATCCATGAGCATGGAATGTTCTTCCATTTGTTTGTATCCTCTTTTATTTCATTGAGCAGTGGTTTGTAGTTCTCCTTGAAGAGGTCCTTCACATCCCTTATAAGTTGGATTCCTAGGTATTTTATTCTCTTTGAAGCAATTGTGAATGGAAGTTCACTCATGATTTGGCTCTCTCTTTGTCTGTTATTGGTGTATAAGAATGCTTGTGATTTTTGTACATTGATTTTGTATCTTGAGACTTTGCTGAAGTTGTCTATCAGCTTAAGGAGATTTTGGGCTGAGATGATGGGGTTTTCTAGATATACAATCATGCCATCTGCAAACAGGGCCAATTGGACTTCTTCTTTTCCTAATTGAATACCCTTTATTTCTTTCTCCTGCCTGATTGCCCTGGCCAGAACTTCCAACACTATGTTGAATAGGAGTAGTGAGAGAGGGCATCCCTGTCTTGTGCCCGTTTTCAAAGGGAATGCTTCCAGTTTTTGCCCATTCAGTATGATATTGGCTGTGGGTTTGTCATAGATAGCTCTTATTATTTTGAGATACGTCCCATCAATACCTAATTTATTGAGAGTTTTTAGCATGAAGGGTTGTTGACACATGAAAAAATGCTCATCATCACTGGCCATCAGAGAAATGCAAATCAAAACCACAATGAGATATCATCTCATACCAGTTAGAATGGCGATCATTAAAAAGTCAGGAAACAACAGGTGCTGGAGAGGATGTGGAGAAATAAGAACACTTTTACACTGTTGGTGGGACTGTAAACTACTTCAACCATTGTGGAAGTCAGTGTGGCGATTCCTCAGGGATCTAGAACTAGAAATACCATTTGACCCTGCCATCCCATTATTGGGTATATACCCAAAGGATTATAAATCATGCTGCTATAAAGACACATGCACACGTATGTTTATTGCGGCACTATTCACAATAGCAAAGACTTGGAACCAACCCAAATGTCCAACAATGATGGACTGGATTAAGAAAATGTGGCACATATACACCATGGAATACTACGCAGCCATAAAAAAGGATGAGTTCATGTCCTTTGTAGGAACATGGATGAAACTGGAAACCATCATTCTCAGCAAACTATCCCAAGGACAAAAAACCAAACACTGCATTTTCTCACTCATAGGTGGGAATTGAACAATGAGAACACATGGACGCAGGAAGGGGAACATCACACTCCGGGGCCTGTTGTGGGTGGGGGTAGGGGGGGAGGGATAGCATTAGGAGATACACCTAATGTTAAATGACGAGTTTATGGGTGCAGCACACCACCATGGCACATGTATACATATGTAACAAACCTGCAGGTTGTGCACATGTACCACATGTACCCTAAAAGTTAAAGTATAATAATAAAAAAAAGAAAAGTGTCATTGTGATTTTGATAGAGATTACATTGAATCTGTAGAATACTTATGGACATTTTAACAATATTGTCTTGTAATCCATGAACACAGAATGTCTTTACATTTATTTGTTTCTTTTTATTATTTCTTTCAGCAATGTTTTGTAGTTTTCAGTGTAAAGTATTTTGCTTCCTTGGTTAAATTTATTCCTACGTGTTTTATGCTTTTGATCGTATTATAAGTACGATTATTTTCTTAATTTCCTTTTTGCCTTGTTCCGTGTATAGAAATGCAATTGATTTTTTTCTGTTGATTCTATATCATGCAACTTTCTTGAATCCATTGATTAGTTCTAACAGGTTTTTCTTATGTGGAATCTTTAGTGTTTTCCACATATAAGATTACAACATTTGTAAATAGAGATAATTTCACTTCTTTTTTCTACTTGGATAAGTTTTATTTCTTTTTCTTGGTTAACTGCTCTGGCTAAGACTTCCAGCACTGTATTGAATAGAAGCAGTGAGCATGAGCATCTTTGCCTTATTCCTGATCTTAGAGAAAAAGATCACTAGAGGAAAAGATGTTAGTTTTTCACCACTATTATGTTAGCTATGAGTTGTTTACATATGGCATTTATTATGTGGAGGTAATTTATTCCTATTTCTAGTTTGTTTAGTATTTTTATCACAAAAGTGTGTTGAGTTTTCTCAAATACTTTTTCTGCATTAATTGAGATGATAATGTAAATTTTGTCCTTCATTCTGTTAATGCAGTATGTTACCCTGAATTGACTTTCATTTGTTGAACCATATTTGCATTGCAGGACTAAATCCCACTTGGTTATGGTGTAGAATCCTTTTAAAGTATTTGCTAGTATTTTGTTGAGGAAATTTGTCCCAATATTCCTCAGGGTTATTGGTATGTAGTTTTCTTTTCTTATAGCATCTTTGTCTGATTCTGGTATCAGAGTAATGCTGGCATCAAAAAAATGAGTTTGAAAGCATTCCTTCCTCTTCAGTTTTTTGAAAGAGTTTCAGAAACACTGGTGTTGATTTTTCTTTAAATGTTTTCCAGAATTCTCCAGTAAAGCTATCTTGTCCTGGGCTTTTCTTTGCTGGGAGGTTTTTAATTACTGATTTAATCTCCCTACTAGTTATAGGTCTGTTCGGGCTTTTTATTTTTTTATAATTCAGTTTTGGTAGTTTGTATGGTTCCATAAATATATCCATTTCTTCTAGGTTATCCAATTTTTGATGTATAATTATTCATACTATTATATCATGATCTTTTATTTTAATTTCTGTGGCATTAGTTGTAATAACTCCTCTTTCATTTCTGGTGTTTGTTATTTGATCGTCTTTTGTCTAGCTAAGAGTTTGTCAATTTTGTTGCTCTTTTCAACAAAACAGCACCCAGTTTCATGGATTTTTATCTCTTGTTTTTATATTGTCTATTTTATTTATTTCTACTATAATATTTATTAGCTCATTTCTTCTGCTAACTTTGGGTTTATTTTGTTCTTTTTCTATTTCTCTGAGGCATAAAGTTAAGTTGTTGATTTAAGATCTTTCTCCTTTTTAACGTAAGTGTTTATGACTATAGCCTTCCAGAGCTCTTAGTACCACATTTGCTGGATCCTATAAGTTTTAGTATGCTATATTTTAATTTTCATTTTTCTCAAGATATTTTCGAATTCCCTTGTTATATGTTCTTTGACCCAATGATTCTTCAACAGTGTTCTTAATTTTCACATACTTGTAAATTTCATGGTTTTCTTTTGCTATTAATTTTTAGTGTTATTTCTTTATAGTTGGAAAAGATATTTGGCATGACTTCAATCTTGTTAAATTTGTTAAGAATGATCTTGTTATCTAACATGTAATCTATTTTGGAGAATGTTCTGTGTGTATTACAGAAGAATGTACAATGTGTTGCTGTTGGGTACAGTGTTATATATGTGTCTGTTAGGTGCAGTTGGTCTATAATGCTGTCCACGTCCTCTATTTCCTTATTAAGCATCTGTCTGGTTGTTCTATCTACTACTGAAAGTAGAGTATCCTAATATTAATGTGTTATCATTTATTTCTCCTTTCAATTCTGTCAATATTTGCTCATATATTTGGGTGTTCCGATGTCAGATATGTATGTATTTATCATTGTTATAACTTCTTGGTGAATTGATTTTTATATCATTATATAATGTTTTTCTTTGTCTCATGCAACAATTTTTAACTTAAATTCTATTTTTTTTCTGATGTAAGTATGATCACCCCTGTTCTCTTTTAATTACCATTGTCATGGAATATCATTTTTCATCCTTTTGCCAATGTTTATAGTGAATCTCTTGTACACAGCTTATAGTTGGATTTTGTTTTTGTTTTTATCCATTCAGCCTGGGGCATTTAATTTATTTACATTTAAAGTAACTACTAATAGGGAAAGATTTAAAACTGCCATTTTAAACTGCTTTTTGTATAACTTGTTATTTTGTCATTCTTTACTCTCTTACTGCCTTTCTTTGTGTTTTGTTGATTTTTTGTAGTGACATGCTTGATTCCTTTCTCGTTTTCTGTGTATATCTTCTATAGGTATTTATTTTGTGGTCACCACGGAGATTATATAAAACATTTCATAGTTATAATAATCTATTTAGAACTGGTAACAACTTCAATCAGATACAAAAACTCTTGTCATTTATTTTCCCCATACTTTGTTTGTTATATATATTTTGTATCCATTAACATAATTTTACAATTACAGCTATTTGTTATGCTTTTATCTTTTATATTCTATACAGAAATCAAAAGTGATTTATGAGACTTCTGGTTCCAAAATGGCAGCATAGAAGTACTGGCCTCATTCCCTATCCCCTCACACACACACAGAAAATTAAAAACAAATATGCAATGCAAAGATTATCATCACCTAGAAAGAATGAATATTGTTAAAATGGCCATACTGCCTGAACAAATTTACAGATGCTATTTCTATCAAACTACCAATAATATTCTTTGCAGAATTAGAAACAACTATTTTAAAATTCACAGGGAACCTTTTCAAAAAATGTCCAAATAGCCAAGGCAATCCTAAGCAAAAAGAACAAAGCTGGAAGCTTCATGTTACCCAACTTGAAACTATACTACAAGGCTATAGTAACCAAAACAGCATGGTACTAGTACAAAAACAAACACATAGACCAATGGAACAAAATAAAGAGCACAGAAATAAGGTTGCATATCTACAACCATCTAATCTTTGACAAAGCTGAAAAAAAACAAGCAATGGAAAAAAGACTCCTTATTCAACAAATTGTGCTGGGATAACTAGCTAGCTATATGCAGAAGGTTGAAACTGGATCTCTTCTTACACCATATACAAAAACCAACTCAGATGCATTAAGGACTTAAATGTAAAACCCAAAAGAATACAACCCTGGAAGACAATCTAGGTAATACCATTCAGGACATAGGAATGAGCAAAGATTTCATAACAAAGATGTCAAACGCAATTGCAACAAAAGCAAAAATTGACAAATGGCCTCTAATTAAACTAAAGAGCTTCTGCACAGCAAAAGAAACTATCAACAGAGTAAACAGACAACCTACATAATGGAAGAAAATATTTGCAAACTATAAACTTGTCAAAAGTCTAATATTCAGGTTCTTTAAGGAACTTAAACAAATGTACAAGAAACAATCAAACAATCCCATTAAAAAGTGAACAAAGGACATGAATAGATACTTTTCAAAAGAAGACATATATGTGGCCAGCAAGCATATGAAAAAAGCTCAACATTACTAATCATTAGAGAAATGCAAATCTAAACCACAATGACATAACATCTCACACCCATCAAAATGGCAATTATTAAAAAATCAAAAAATAACAGATGCTAGCAAGGTTAGGAAGAAAAAGGAGTGCTTATACACTGTTGGTGGGAGTGTAAATTAGTTCAACCATTGTGGAAATCAGTGTGGCAACTCCTCAAAGACCTAAAAACAGAACTACCAGTCAATCCAGCAATCCCATTACTGAGTATATACCAAAGGAATGTAAATCATTCTATCATAAAGACACATGTGGCTGGTTGTAGTGGCTCATGCCTGTAACCACAGCACTTTTGGAGGCCAATGCAAACGCATCACCTGAGGTCAGGAGTTTGAGACTAGCCTGGCCAACATGGTGAAACCCCATCTCTACTAAAAATAAAAAAATTAGCCAGGTGTGGTGATGCATGCCTGTAATCCCAGCTACTTGGGAGGCTGAAGCATGAGAATCACTTGAACCTGGGAGGCAGAGGTTGCAGTAAGCCAACATCATGCCACTGCACTCCAGCTTGGGTGACAGAGTGACACTTTGTCTCAAAAAAAAAAAAGAAAAACAAAGAAAAACAAAAACATCTGCATGCATATGTTTAATGCAGCACTATTAACACACTATACACAACAGCAAAGACATTGAATCAACCAAAATACCCATTAATGGTGGACTGAATAAAGAAAATGGGGTACATATACACCACAGAATACTTTGCAGCCATAAAAATGAACAATATCTTATCCACTGCAGGGACATAGATGGAGCTGGAGGTCATTATCCTTAGCAAACTAACACAGTGATAGAAAACCAAATAACACATGTTCACACTTATAAGTGGGAGCTAAACAATGAGAACACATGGACACATAGAAGGGAATAACAGACACTGGGGCCTACTTTAGGGTGGAGGGAGAAGAGAGAGAATCAGGAAAAATACTAATGGGTACTAAGCTTAGTAACTGGATGACAAAATAATCTGTATAACCAATCCCCATGACATGAGTTTACCTATCTAACAAACCTCCATTTGCATCCTTGAACTTAAAATAAATGTTAAAAAAATAATAAAAATAAAAGTAGTCAAAGGACACTAACAGACACTTTTGAAAAGAAGACATACACGTGGCCAAAAAGCATAAGAAAAAATGCTCAACATCACTAAACATTAGAGAAATGCAAATCAAAACCACGAGATACTATCTCACACTAGTCATAATGACTACTATTAAAAAGTCAAAAATAACAGATGCTGGTGAGGTTGTGGAGAAAAAGGAATGCTTACACACTGCTGGTGGGAATGTAAATTAGTTCAGCCATTGTAAAAAGCAGTGTGGCAATTCTTCAGAAAACTTAAAATAGAATTACCATTCAACCCAGCAATACTATTATTGGTTCTATACCCAAAGGAATATAAACTATTCTACCCAAAAGACACATAAACATATAGGTTTATTCCAGCACTATTCACAATACCAAAGATGTAGAATCAACCTAAATGCCCATCAATGATAAACTGAATAAAGAAAATAAAGTACATATTCAATATGGAACACTACACAGCCATAAAAATAATGAGATCATTTTCTTTGCAGCAACATGGATGGAGCTTAAGGCTATTATTCTGAGCAAACTAACACAGTAATAGAAAACAAAATATCGCATGTTCTCACTTATAAGTGGGAGCTAAACAATGAGGACACATGAACACAAAGAAGGCAACAACAGATACTGGGGCCTACCTGAGGGATAAAGGTAGGAAGGGGGAGAGGATCAAAAACTGCCTTTTGAGTACTATGCTTATTACCTGAGTGATAAAATAATCTGTACACCAAACTCCCATGACATGCAGTTTACCCATATAACAAACTTGCACATGTACCCCTGAAACTAAAATAAAAGTTAAAAAAAAAAAAGATTGTCACCATCACCAATATCCCAGAATTCAAATGTGAGGATGAGACAGGACCCAGGGCCACAGAGAAGTACAAAAACTCCAAGAAGGCATAAGATAATTGAACTTTTTTTTTTTTTTTTTGAGACAGAGTTTCACTCTTGTTGTCCAGGCTGCAGTGCAGTGGCACTATCTTGGCTCACTACAACCTCTGCCCCCTGGGTTCAAGCAGTTCTCCTGCCTCAGTCTCCCAAGTAGCTAGAATTACAGGCATGTGCCTCCATGCCTGGTTAAGTTTTTGTAATTTTAGTAGAGATGGGGTTTCTCCATGTTGGTCAGGCTGGTCTTGAACTCCACACCTCAGGTGATCTGCCTGGCTCAGCCTCCCAAAGTGCTGGGATTTCAGGCATGAGCCACTGAGCCCGAGAAGTGAACTTTCATATTCACAATACCCCTCCCTCAGTCTGCTGGGAACAAGCACATGGTAAATTTCCCCCTAACTCACAGGGTCTACATGAAAAAAGTGAGAACATGGAAGACAACCATCATCCCAGCCATTTTGGGTTTTCTCGTGGGATACCTGCCTCACCTCACCTACAGGAAGCATCACAAGTGCCTAAATGGAGAAATATCCCTGAGAACAGCCAGAGACAAAGTGTGGACACAGAACTATCATCCCAGACTTGGAAACTCTGCTCTGTAACTTGCCCAAAGACACGCCAAATCAGAGTGGCTGTTCAGTGGCACCACACTGTAAGCGGTTTGCTTGACATGTTCCCTCAGCAAGAACCCCTAGCCAACTTTTTGGAATGGGCAACACATTTGGAATGGGCAACACTCTGATTTTTTACTAGAACTGAAGTAAACCTGGGCTTAAAGAGGTGATCTATTGGGGAAAACACCAAGTAAACAAAAGAAAGAAGGTCCAAAGGTAAACTGCAAAGAATCTCTAAGCAAACATATCCAATAAAAATCAAAACAAGTCTGACAGAGAAGACTTGGATAAATAACTAATCCTCCAATGCAAAGACATAAATGTACATCCACAAAAAACAAAAGGAAACAGGAAACCATAAAATTTGACCTTCCCAAGCAGACAAAGCAAAGAAACAGTGATTTGCCCTAATGAGATAGTGATATGTGAATTATCTGACCAAGAATTCAAAATACCAGTTTTAAGGAAGCTCAGTGATTTCTAAGATAACACAGAAAAGCAATTCAGAAATTTACTAGAAAATTTTAACAAAGAGATTAAAACAATTTAAAAAATCCAACACAAATCTTAGAACCGAAAAATACATTTGCTGAACTTAAACATTCATTTGAGGCTCTCAATAGAAGAATGAATCTAGCAGAGGAAAGAATCAGTGAGCTCAAAGACAGCCTATTTGAAAATACAGTCAGAGGAGAAAAAAGAAAAAAGAATGAAAAAGAACAAAGATTGCCTATAAGATATAGAAAATCACCTTGAAAGACCAATGCTAAGAATTATTTGTGTACAAGAAAGAGTTGAGCAATAGCAAGTAATAGAAAGCTTATTCAAAAAAATAATTAGAAAGACTACAAAACTTGCCAAAGAAATAAATATCCAGGTACAAGAAAGTCAGAGAACACCAAAGAGAATCAACCAAATAAGAGTATCCTAAAGCATATAATAATAAAACTCTCATATGTAAAAGACAAGGACTGAACACAGTGGCTCATATTTGTAACGCCAGCAACTTGGGAGGCTAAGATAGGAGGATCACTTGAGGCCAGGAGTTCAAGACCAACCTGGCCAGCATAACAAGACCCCATCCCTACAAAAATAAAAAATAAAAATTAGCCAAGCACATGCGTATAGTCACAGCTACTTGAGAGGCTGAGGAAGGAGGATCTCTAGGCTAACTTCTTTAGCCTAGGAGTTCAAGGCTTCAGTGAGCTATGAACATGCCACTGGACTTCCACCTAGATGACAGACCAAGACCCTGTCTCAAAACAAAAAAGATCAAAGACAAAAGGGACACTAAGAGTAACAAGAGAAAAGAAGTGAATGAGATATGATGAAACTCCAATTTGTATGACAACAGACTTCTCAACTGAAACCTCACAGGTCAGAAGGTAGTGGAATGACATTTTTAAAGTGCTGAAATGAAAAAAAAGAACTACCATCTAATAATACTATGTCTAGCAAAGCTATCTTTCAAATGTGAAGGCGAGAGAACGTTTCTCCAAGACGAACAAAAGCTGAGATAATTCACCAACAGACCTGTCTTACAAGAAAGGCTAAATGGAATTATTCAATATGTGAAAGAAAAAAATGCTAACATACAAAATGAAAACATTTGAAGGTACAAAACCTACAGGTAAAATTAAGTCAATGGACAAAACCAGAATAATACTGTAATTGGAATAGGTATGCAATCACTCATAACCCTAGTATGGTATGAAGCACAAAAGGCAAATCTGTCAACAATTACGTCTACAGGAACTTATTAAGAAAGAGGCAAATTAAAAATATGTAAATCAAGATGACAGAAAGTCAAAATGTGGAGAAATACAGTTAAAGTGTAGAGTTTTATTTTTGTTTTTTCTTTGTATATTTCCATTCTTTTTAATCTAAGATATGTTACATTTTAAACATAACTTTTTATATCAATAAGATGCTTTTAATAAGACTCATCACAATTACAGTGCAAAAACCTATAATAGATTTACTAAACATAAAAAGCAACAAATTAACAAATTAAAACATGCTGCTAGAGAAAATACTTATCCACAAATGAAGACAGTAAGAAAGAAAGACAAGAAGATATGAGTTACAAAACAACCAGAAAGCAAGCAACAAAATAGCAGTAATAAGTTATTATCAGTAATAACAATGAATCTAAATTGACTCAATTCTCCAATTAAAAGGCATAAAGTGTTGGGAGGGTGAGGCAGGCAGATCACGAGGTCAGGAGATTGAGACCATCTTTGCTAACATGGTGAAACCTCGTCTCTACTAAAAATACAAAAAACTTAGCCAGGTGTGGTGGCAGGTGCCCGTAGTCCCAGCTACTCAGGAGGCTGAGGCAGGAGAATGGTGTGAACCCAGGAAGCAGAGCTTGCAGTGAGCCGATTGTGCCACTGTACTCCAGCCTGGGCAAGAGTGAGACTCCATCTCAAAAAAAAAAAAAAAAGCACAAAGTGGCTGAATGGATAAAGAACAAGATCTAACTATATGCTGCTTAGAAGAAACCTATTTCACTTATAAAGATACACATAGACTAAAAATGAAGACTGGGAACAAATATTCTATGCAAATAAACCAAAAAAAGAGCAGGAATAGCTATATTTATATCAGACAAAATGTACTAGAATAATAAAGACTGTAAAAAGTGACAAAGGTTACTATATAATGAAAAAGCCAATTCTGCAAGAGAAAATGACAATTATAAGTATCTACACAACCATCACTGGAGCACCCAAATATATAAGGCAAATATTAATACATCTAAAGGAAGAGACAGACTGCAATACAATAATAGTAGAATGTTCAACAATCCACTCTCAGTAAGGGACAGGTCATCCAGACAGAAAACATCAACAAAGAAATATTGGAGTTAAACTACACACTAGAACAAAGAAATCCTAACTGACATTTACAGAATATTTCACCCAACTGCAATAGAATCACATTATTTTCATCAGTACATGAAACATTCTCCAGAATAGACCACGTGGTAGGCCTCAAAACAAGTTCAAAGAAGTTATAAAAAGTAGTAGTAATATAAAGTATCTTTTCTGATAAGAATGGAATAAAACTAGAATTTAATAATAAGAAGAATCTTGGAAACTGCACAAACACATGAAAATAAAACAACATGCTCCTGACTGATCAATGGGTCAATGAAGAAATTAAGTAGAAAATTAAAATATTTCTTAAAACAAATGAAAATTGAAATACAATAGACCAAAATCTATGGGATAAAGCAAATGACGTACTAAGAGGGACATTTATAGCAATAAACACCTATATGAAAAAAGCAGAAAGACTTCAAATAAGATCATTCACCTTAAGGAACTAGAATACCAAAAATGAACTGAACCCAAAATTGGTGGAAGAAAATAAATAATAAAAATCAAAGCAGAATTAAACATAATTTAGACTAAATGAACAATACAGAAGATCAATAAAATTAAAGGTGGTTTTCTGAAAAGATAAATAAAATCAACAAACATTTAGGGACGAAAAAAAGAGTACACCAAAAATAAATAAAATCAGAAACAAAATGGAGACATAACCACTGGAACCACAGAAACACAAAGTATCGTTAGAGACTATTATGAACAATTATGTGCTAACGAATTAGAAAACCTAGAAAAAATGGAAAAATCCTGGACATATACAACTTACCAGGATTGACCTATGAACAAATAGGAAACCTCACCAAATGAATAACTAGTAATGAGATAAAGGTTGTAATAAAAAGTCTCTTATTAAAGAAAAGCCCAGGACCTGATGGCTTCACCTGAATTCTACTAAATATTTAAAGAAGAACTAATACTAATTCTATTCAAAATCTTAAAAAAAAAAATTGAAGAGGAGGGAATACTTCAAACTTATTCTAAGACACCAGCATTACCCTGATACCAACACCAGATAAGAACACAACAAAAAAAGAAAACTACTAGCCAATGTACTAACGAATATAGTTGCAAAAATCCTCAACAAAACCAAGAAAATTGAATTGAACAATAGATTTTTTAGATCATTCATAATGATCAAGTGAGATTCTTCCCAGGGATGCAACAAGGGTTCAACATATGCAAATCAGTTAACATAATACATCATATTAACATAACCAGGAACAAAAACCATATGATAATTTCAATAGGTGCTGGAAAAGTATTGATAAAATTCAGTATCTCTTTATGATAAAAATCTCAGAAAAGGAACATACCTCAAAATAATAAAGGCCATATATGGCCGATTCACAACTAACATTGTACTGAACAGGGAACTCTTGAAAGCATTTCCATTGAGATCCAGAATACGATAAGAATGCCTACTTTCACCATTTTTATTCAACATAATGCTGTAAGTTCTCACCAGAAAAGTTAGGTGAGAGAAAGAAAAAAAGGCATTCAAATAGAAAAAGAGGAAGTTAAATTATCCTTATATGAAAATAACATAGTTTTATACTTAGAAAAACCTAAAGTCTCTAACAAAAAATTGTTAGAACTGATAAATTCAGTAAAGTTGCAGTAAACAAAATCAATACACAAAAATCAGTAGCATTTATATATCTCAACAGTGAACAATCTGAAAAATAAATTAAGAAGCAAACCCATGTACAATGGCTTCAAATGATATAAATTACCTAGAAATTAATTTAAGCAAAGAAGTGAAAGGTCTATGCAAAGTAAATTATAAATGACTCATGAAGGAAATTGAGGAAGACACAATAAAATGGAAAAATATTCCATGTTCATGAATTAGAAGAATTAATACAGATTTAATGCAATATCTTTAAAATATCAATGTCATTTCACAGAAATAGAAGAAAACATTCCTAAAAAGTATACGGAACCGCAAAAGAGCACAAATAGCCAAAGCAATACTGATCAAAAATAACAAAGCTAGAGGCATCATGTTACTTGACTTCCAAATATGCTACAAAGCTATGGTAAACAAATAAGCATGATACTGGAATAAATACAGACACATAGACCAAAGGAATAGAATAGGTAACCCAGATGTAAATCCATACATTTATAGCCAACTTATTTTTCACAAAGGTGCCAAGGACATATAGCAGTTAAAGGATAATCTCTTTAACAAATGATGCTATGAAAACTGGATAACCATATGCAGAAGAATAAAACAAGACCCCTATTTCTCAAAAATCAAATCAAAATGGATTAAAGACTCACAACTATGAAACCATTAGAAGAAAATATTGGGGAAACACTCCAAAACATTGGTCTGAGCAAAGACTTTTCATGTAAGACCTAAAAAGCACAGGCAGCTAAATCAAAAATAAATAGGATTACATCAGGTTAAAAGCTTCTGTAGAACAAAGAAAACAATCAATAAAGTGAAGAGACAACGCACAGAGTGGGAGGAAAAACACTGCAAATTATTCAACTGACAAGGGATTAATAACCAGAATACATAAGGAGCTCAAACAACTCAACAGCATGAAAACAAATAATCTAATTTTAAAATGGGCAAAAGATATTCAATAGACATTTTTCAAAAGAAGACCTATCAATGACCAACAGGTATATAAAAATGTTCAGCATCACTTACTATCAGAGAAATGCAAATAAAAATGACAATTACATCTCATTTCACACTAGTTAAAACAGCTTCTATAAAAAAGACGGAATAATGTATGCTGATGAAGATGTGGAGAAAAGGGAACCCTAGTACACCATTGGTGAGTATGTAAATTAACACAGTCACTATGGAAAATGTATGAATGTTTCTCAAAAAAACAAAAATAGAACTATTGTATGATACAGCAATTCTACTATTGGGTATATATCTCAAAGAAAAGAAATCAATGTATCAAAAAGATATCTGCACTCACACATTTATTGCAGCACTATTCAGAATAGCCAAAATACAGAATCAAAGTAAGTGTCCATTAATGGAAGAATAAAGTAAATGTGATATAGAGACATCATGGAATATTATTCAGCCATAAAAAGAATAAAATCTTGTCATTTGCAGCAACTTGAATGGGACCGTAGATAATTATGCTAGATAAAATAAGCCAAGCAGAGAAAGACAAATATTGCATGTTCACACTCATATGTGAGAGCTAAGTGGATCTCCCAAAGCTTTAGTATAGATTGGTGGTTACAAAAGGCCAAGAAATGTAGGGGAGATGGGAAGGATGAAGTGTGGTTGATTAATGGGTAGAAACATACAGTTTGATAAACAAGACCTAGTGTTTGATAGATCAGTATGTAACTACAGTTTACAATAACTTATTCTGTATTTTAAAGTAGCTAGAAGAAAATAATTCAAGTGTTTCTAGCATAAAGACAAATATTTAAGGTGATGAATATTGCAATTTCACTGATTTGATCTTTATAAATTAAGTGAATCTATTAAATCGTTACATGTACCTCCAACATATGTATACACATTAAGTATTAATAAGGGAATAAAATTTTCAAAAGTGATTCGTGCACTACTATTATGGTATTACAGGATTCTGTATTTGTTGATATATTTACCTTTACCAGAGATCTTTACTTTTCTCTTATGCCTTGGTGTTGCTGTCTGATGTCTTTTTTTTTTTTTCAACTTGAAGGACTGTAGCATTTCTTGCAAGGCAGGTCTAGTTTTGATGAACTCCCTCAGCTTTTTTCTATCTTGGAAGGTCTTTATTTCTCCTTCATCTTTGAAAGACACTTTTGCCAGTTATAGTATTCTTGTTTGGCAGGTTGTTTTCTTTCAGCACCTTGATTATATAACCCCACTACCAATGTTTCTGCTGAGAAATCTACTAATAATTTATGGAGCATCTTTGTATATGACAAGTCAATTTTCTCTTTCTGTTTTCAAGATTCTCATTGTCTTTGCCTTTGGATGGTTTGATTATAATGTATCTTGTGGTGGACTTCTTTTGATTTATCCTAGTTGGGTCCTTTGAGCTCCTTGAATTTGGATGTCTATATATATATATATATTTGCATACCTGGAAAGTTTACAACCATTATTTCCTCACATAAGCTCACTATTCTCTCTCTGTTCTCAATGTATACGTTCTATAATGCAATACTGGTCCACTTGATAGTGTCCCACAAGTCCCTTTTCTTTTTCTTCTTTATCCTTTTTTCTTTTTGTGCTTTTGACTTAATGACAAAGTACCTGTGTTTGAGTTTGCTGATTCTTCCTTCTGCTTAAGTTTTTGCTGGACCTCACTAATAATTTTTTTTTTTTTTTTTTTTTTGAGACGGAGTCTCGCTGTTGCCCAGGCTGGAATGCAGTGGCGTGATCTTGGCTCACTGCAGGCTCCGCACCCCCGGGTTCATGCCATTCTCCTGCCTCAGCCTCCCGCGTAGCTGGGACTGCAGGCACCCGCCACCTCACCTGGCTAATTTTTTGTATTTTTAGTAGAGATGGGGTTTCACCGTGTTAGCCAGGAGGGTCTTGATCTCCTGACCTCGCCCGCCTCAGCCTCCCAAAGTGCTGGGATTACAGGCATGAGCCACTGCGCCTGGCCCTCTCTAATAAATTTTTATTTATTTTAAATTATGCTTTAAGTTCTGGGGTACATGTGCAGAATATGCAGTTTTGTTACATAGGTATACAGGTGCCATGGTGGCTTGCTGCACCCATCAACTCGTCACTTACATTAGGTATTTCTCTTAATGTTATCCCTCCCCTAGCTCCCCACCCTCTGACAAGCCCTGGTGTGTGATGTTCCCTTCCTTATGCCCATGTGCTCTCATTGCTCAACTCCCATTTATGAGTGAGAACATACGGTGTTTGGTTTTCTGTTCTTGTGGTAGTTTGCTGAGAATGATGGTTTCCAGCTTCATCCATGTCTCTGCAAAAGACATGAACTCATCATTTTTTACGGCTGCATAGTATTCCATGGTGGATATGTGCCACATTTTCTTTATCCAGTCTATTATTGATGGACATTTGGGTTGGTTCCAAGTCTTTGCTATTGTGAATAGTGCCGCAATAAAACATACATGTGCATGCATCTTTATAGTAGAATGATTTATAGTTCTTTGGGTTATACCCAGTAATGGGATTGCTGGGTCAAATGGCATTTCTAGTTCTAGATCCTTGAGGAATCGCCACACTGTCTTCCACAATGGTTCAACTAATTTACACTCCCACCAACAGTGTAAAAGCATTCCTATTTCTCCCCATCCTCTCCAGGATCTGTTGTTTCCTGACTTTTTAATGATCACCATTCTAACTGGCATGAGATGGTATCTCATTGTGGTTTTGACTTGCATTTCTCTAATAAACAGTGATGATTAGCTTTTTTTCATATGTCTGTTGGCTGCAAAAATGTCTTCTTTTGAGAAGTGTCTGTTCATATCCTTTGCCCAGTTTTTGATGGGGTTGTTTGTTTTTTCTTGAAAATTTGTTTAAGTTCTTTGTAGGTTCTGGATATTAGCCCTTTGTCAGATGGATAGATTACAAAACTTTTCTCTCATTCTGTAGGTTGCCTGTTCACCCTGATTTTAGTTTTTTTTTTTTTTTTTTTTTTTTTGGCTGTGCAGAAGCTCTTTAGATTAATTAAATCCCATTTGTCAATTTTGGCTTTTGTTGCCATTGCTTTTGGTGTTTTTAGACATGAAATCTTTGCCCGTGCCTATGTCCTGAATGGTATTGCCCAGGTTTTCTTCTAGGATTTTTATGGTCCTAGGTCTTACGTTTAAGTCTTTGATCCATCTTGAGTTGATTTTTGTGTAAGTTGTAAAAGGGGTCCAGTTTCAGTTTTCTGCACATGGCTAGCCAGTTTTCCCACCATTTATTAAATAGTGAATCTTTTCCCCATTACTTGTTTGTGTCAGGTTTTTCAAAGATCAGATAGTTGTAGATGCGTGGTGTTATTTCTTAGGCCTCTGTTCTATTGGTCTATGTATCTATTTTGGTACCAGTAGCATGCTATTTTGGTTACTGTAGCCTTGTAGTATAGTTTGAAGTCAGGTAGCATGATGCCTCCAACTTTGTCCTTCTTGCCCGGGATTGTTTTGGCTATGCAGGCTCTTTTTTGGTTCCATATGACGTTTAAAGTAGTTTTTTCCAATTCCATGAAGAAAGTCAGTGATAGCTTGATGGGGATAACATTGAATCTTTATATTACTATCCATGAGCATGGAATGTTTTTCCATTTGTTTGTATCCTTATTTCCTTGAGCAGTGGTTTGTAGTTCTCCTTGAAAAGGTCCTTCACATCCCTTGTAAGAGGAAGATATTCACCAATCAGCCTGGCTAGAGGTTCTAGGGTCCTCTCAAACATTTTCAGGAATGTGTTTTCTCTGAGCTTGTGCATTTACTTTCCTAATTAGAGAGGTTTTCTGGTTTCTTTTTTAGAAGCCCATAATATCTTTTTTCCCACGGTATCTGTCTGTGTACTGCAGGTTTGTAAGATGCAGCAACAAGCTGCCTAGCTCTCCTTTTTTTTTTTTTTTTCTCAGTGGCTCCTAGACATCTAAAGTATGCCAGGTCCCTGTCAACACTCTGAGTCAGATGAGACAGAAACCAGTCCCTCAGGCAGCCCCCTGAAAAGCTGAAACATTGGACTACATTTCAGTCTTCTCTTTCCTAAGACAGAAGCCACAATTTGGACATTTTTTTTTTTTTCCTGATTACACTAAGCACTTAGCTGTGCTAGCTTGGAAGGAAGGGTTATCATGGGTGAAATGCAATGGCTTTTATTATCCATTTAAATACAGCTATTCTTGGCTTTATGCTTGCTTGGGGTACTGTGACTTCTTAACTGATTTGTGGAGTTCTCATAAAGACCTTTTGGACTATATATTGTTGTTAGGGTCTCTGGGGAGGAATGACGGCTGGGGCATTTTATTCTGCCATCTTGCTCTGACATAGAGCTTTTAGATAAACTCTATTTAAATATGGGTTGGCAGAGCATGCTGCGCCAATTTAGCCCCACCTTCATTCCTCCTCTTGTCTTATATATAGCCTCAAATGATACAGACTTTTCTCACAGGCTCCTACAGACATTTTATATCCATGTTTTTTAGTCTTTGAAAATGCAGTATTAAATACTACTTGCAGGAAGCCCTACTAGGTGGGTTCCTCTCTTCTTATGGGTGAAAGGACTCACTGCTTCCTGAATGAGCTCACTCAATTGATGGCAGTTGTAGTCTTCAGAAAATGAACTTTTTCTTCTTTATTGAGCTGTAATCTGCTTCTTTATAGTTTCTACTCATTGCTCCCAGTTCTACCCTTAGTAGAAATGAGAATCAAGCTTATTTGAGGTTTTATTTTTATTGTTAATTACACAGGGCAGTATTTTATTTAAAGATGGATATAATGCCTCACTATATTCTGGTCTGCTTCTGTATTAACATCCATAAGCTCTTCTGCCATATGGATTCAAGGCCTTCTCTCCATTCTTTTGCCCTCCACTGAGTCACTGAGTTGCTCCTGTTCTTAATAAATTTGTTTTTTTTTTTTTACAAAAGGACCCCTGAACTAAACCCAAGATTCCAGATGATATATGACCAGTGCAAAGTGGAAAGGAATAATTACTGCCTGAAATTAACTCATTGTGCTCCTGACAATGGGATCTTTACTTATTTATTCATTTATTTATTTGTTTGTTTGTTTTTTGAGACAGAGTCTCACTTTGTCACCCAGGCTGGAGTGCAGTGGCATGATCTCAGCTCACTGCAAGCTCCGCCTCCCGGGTTCATGCCTTTCTCCTGCCTCAGCCTTCCGAGTAGCTGGCACTACAGGTACCTGCCACCACACCCGACTAATTTTTTGTATTTTCAGTAGAGAAGGAGTTTCACCATGTTAGCCAGGATGGTCTCGCTCTCCTGGCCTCGTGATCCGCCCGCCTTAGCCTCCCAAAGTGCTGGGATTACAGGAATGAGCCACTGCGCCTGGCCCATTTTTTATTATTTCTAAGCAGTTAGCTCAAGTTAAACTTCGGCTTTTTCAAAAATCCCTCATACATTTTTTCACATACAATCATGGCAGTTCAAGTATTCCTCATCCTATACTTATGAATGGATTCCCACAATTTCCAGCCCCAGAGTCCTAAATGTGGAATGTAATTAACATAGAAAGCAGGAGGTTTAAAGAAAAAAAAGAGAGAAGATTCAAATAAGTGCAATCAGATATGACAAAGATGACATTTCAGCCAATCCCACAGAAATACAAATGATCTTCAGAGACTATTATAAACACTTTTATGCACACAAATTAGAAAATCTAGAGGACATGCATACATTCTTAGAAACACAACCTCCTAAGATTGAATCAGGAAGAAACTGAAAACCTGAACAGGCCAATAGCAAGTTCAGAAATTGAATCAGTAATAAAAAACCCACCAATCAGAAAGAGCCCTGGACTAGATGGATTTACAGCTGAATTCTGCCAGATGTACAAAGAACTGATACCAATGCTACTGAAACTATTCCAAAAAATCAAGGAAAAAGAGTTTCTCGCTAACTCATTCTACGAAGCCAGCATCATCCTGATACCACAACATGGCAGAGACACAGTGAAAAAAGAAAACTTCAGGCCAATATCCCTGATGAAAATAGATGTATAAAAATCCTCAACAAAATACTAGCAAGCCAAATCCAGCAGCACATCAAAAAGTTAATTCACCATGATCAAGTAGGCTTTATTTCTGGGATGCAAAGTTGGTTCAATAAACACAAATCAATAAATGTGATTCACCACAAAAGCTCATCAAAAACAAAAACCATAAGATCACCTAAATAGACACAGAAAAAGTCTTCTTTAAAATTCAACTTTCCTTCATGATCAAAACCCTCAACAGATTACAACAGATTAGGCATTGAAGGAATATACCTCAAAATAATAAGAGCCATCTATGACAAAGTCCAAGATCATACTGACTGGGCAAAATCTGGAATCATTTGCCTTGAGAACTGGAACAAGACAAAGATGCCTACTTTTACATAACACTCCTATTCAACATAGTACTGGAAGTCCTAGCCAGGGGAATCAGGCAAGAGAAAGAAATAAAAGGCATCCAAATAGAAAAAGAATAAGCCAAAATATCCCTCTTTGCTGATGATATGATTCTATACCTAGAAAATCCTAAAGACCCTGCTAAAAGGCTCCTGGATCTGAAAAATGAATTGAGTAAAGGTTCAGGATACAAAATCAATATACCAAAATCAGTAGCATTTTTATACACCAATAATTTCTATCTGAGGGCCAAATCAAGAAAACAATCCAATTTACAATAGCTATGAGGAAAATGAAATATCTAGGAATCCATCTAACCAAGGAAGTAAAAGACCTCTACAAGAAGAACTACAAAACACTGCTGAAAGAAATCAGAAGTGACAGAAACAAATAGAAAAATATTTCATGCTCATGGATTGGAAGAATCAATATAATTAAAATGGCCACACTGTCCAAAGTAATTTACAGATTCAACACTATTCCTAACAAAATACCAATGTCATTTTTCACAGAATTAGAAAAATATATTGTAAAGTTTATTTATAACCAAAATAGAGCCCAAATAGCCAAAGCAATCGTAAGCAAAAAGAACAAAGCTGGAGGTATCACATTGCCTGACTGTAAGCTATATTAGAAGCCTACAGTAATCAAAACAGCATGGTATTAATACAAAAACAGGCACACAGACCAATGGAACAGAATAGAGAACCCAGAAGTAAACTCACAGACCTAAAGCCATTGGATCTTTGACAAAATCAACAAAAACAAGCAATAGAGAAACGAATTACCATTCAATAAATGGTACTGGGATAACTGGCTAGACATATGCAGAAGAATAAAACTGGACTCCTACCTCTCACTATATGAAAATTAACTCAAAATGGATTAAAGCTTTAAATCTAAAACCTCAAACTATAAAAATCATAGAAGAAAACCTAGGGAATATACTTCTTGACATTGGCTTTGGCAAAGATATGTCTAAGTCCCCAAAAGCAATTGCAGCAAAAACAAAAGTTGACAAATGGAACCTAACTAAACTAAAGAGCTTCTGCACAGCAACAGAAATTACCAACAGAGAAAACAGACAACCTAGAGAATGGAAGAAAATATTTGCAAACTATGCATCTGGCAAAGATCTAATATCCACAATCTACAAAGAACTTAAAGCAACAACGTAAAAACAAACAATCAAATTAAAAACAGGGCAAAGGACATGAACAGACACTTCTCAAAAGAAGACATACAAGTGAAGGCTGGGTGCAGTGGCTCATGCCTGTAATCCCTGCACTTTGGGAGGTCAAGGTGGGTGGATCACGGATCAGGAGCTCAAGACCAGCCTGGCAAACATGGTGAAACCCTGTCTCTACTAAAGATACAAAAAATTAGCTGGGCCTGGTGGCACAAGCCACCGGGAGGCTGAGGCAGGATAATCGCTTGAATCCAGGAGGCGGAGGTTGCAGTGAGCTAAGATCGCACCATTGCACTCCAGCCTGTGTGACAGGGTGAGGCTCTGTCTCAAAAAAAAAAAAAAAAGAAGAAGATATACAAAGACATACAGGTGGCCAACAAACATATAAAAAATGCGCAACATCACTACTCAGCAGAGAGCTGGAAATAAAATCATGATTAGATACTATCTCACATCAGTCAGAATGGCAATTATTAAAAAGTCAAACAGCAATAGATGTTGGTGAGGCTGCAAAGAAAAGGGAAAGTTCATACTACATTGGTGAGAATAGAAACTAGTTCAGCCACTGTGGAAAACAGTTTGAAAATCTCTCAAAGAAATTAAAATAGAACCTCTGTTCATTTGTGGGTATATATGCTCCAAGGAAAATAATTCATTCTATCATGAAGACACATGCACCCATATGTTTTTTGCAGCACTATTCATAATAGCAAGGACATGGAATCAACGTAAGTGCCCATCAACAGTGGATTGGATAAAGAAAATGTGGTATATATACACCATGGAATACTACGCAGCCATGAAAAAGAACAAAATCATGCCCCTTGTGTAATATAGATAAAGCTAGAGACCATTGTGCAATATGGATAAAGCTGAAGACCATTCATTATTCTAAGTGACCTAATGCAAAAACAGAGGGCCAAATACCACATGTTGTCACTTATAAGTGGGAGCTAAACATTGAATACACATGATGATAAAGATGGGAACAATAGACACTGGGGTCCACTAGGTTGGGGAGAAAGGGATTGGGGCATGAGCTGAAGAACCACTTGTTAGGTACTATGCTTATGGCCTGGGTGATGGGATCACTAGGACCCAAAGCCTCAGTGTCACACAATTTACCCATGTAACAAATTTTTATGTTGTACCCTTTAATTTATAGTAAAAGTTGAAATTTAAAAAAAGAAAGCAGTAGGTTTTAATGTTTCACTGATACACAATGCACTATGATATGTGATCTTCCTGATATACCTTTCCTTCTACTTTTTCCTTGTGTTTTTCTTAATATCACAGTCAGGACTGTTTGTTTAATTGCAATTGTGTAATTATTTGTCTAATGCTATTTCTACTTGGCTGTAAGCTTCATAAGGAAATAAACTATATTTTGTTTGCTGATACAACTGGTGTTTAGGATAGTGCCCTACCATTATTGAGGGTCAGTATGTATTTTAGTAAATAAATGAAAATGCTCCCTTCATTTTTCTTTGAAGGCCATCCACGTTGTTTGGGTCTTCCAGGAAGCTGACACTGAGATGAAGTTGGGAGAATAAGTAGTTTATTGGGGGAAAATACCTGTAAAACATAAGAAACATAAGAAAGAAGCAGAATTGCACAGGGAGAGCCTCTGATACTAACTCCAGTCTTACAAAGGCTTGTCTAACCCAGTGAGGAGCTCTAGAGCGAAGACTACTCTTTAGAGGAGTCCTGTGTTCAGGGGAAATGTCTAGGCTCCGGGACCTCAAACTCTTGGGAGCCATGAATGGTTTGGTAGTTTTTACTGATATTAAGTATTAAATATTTATTTAATAAACAGCAGTACTATAGGGCTTATATACCCCTCCCCCTACCCAGAAAAGAATTATGTGATTAAAAGGAGAAATTTCAGGTAGTGTATTTATTAGAACTCCTCATTTAGAGATAACAAAAACCAAATCTAGCTAGAGTAAGAGTAAAAAGCAGAGGGAGATATTTTCTTTCTTTTTTTTTTGAGAAATCAAAGTTCACTTTGTTTTAAATAAAATTTCTGTTATGTATCAGAAAATTAGGCAGGGTGTTCTCAAATAACTGAAATAACAGTTTGGCGATATTTTCTAAGGATAAAGAGACACTTTACACATCCTGAAAGCACCATGAAGTCAGGCTTTCTAGATTCTAGAAAGCCTCTGGAACCCAGGTAGTGTTCCTTCTCAAAATCAAGCCTGAGTTTCTTTCTGTAGCTCTGACTAATTCTATTCCTCTGCAGACTAGCTTTCTCCACTACTTGTCTTCCAAGGGGAAGTGACTATCTCATAGATCCTTGGTTTACATTGTATGGTTATAAGACAAACTAAGGAGCTGCCTCTCAGTTCCAAGTATCAATTCTTATAAGAAGGATTCGGAAGAAGAATCTGCTTGGCACATCTTAGGCCCTGTTTTTAAACCTGTTCCAATCTGCTATGGCCGGGGAGTGGAGTGGGATGAGAGGTGAGGTGGTGGAATTATGCAGTGCAAATTTGGCTGGTAGGCCCATCTTACACTTGTCTATTGGGAAAGCACTTTTAAGAGAAGGCAAATGGCAAGTGAAAGAATGAATTGACCACTGGAGATCAGCTAGGAAGGAATGGTGTAGTGTCTGTATCCCCGGAGATTTTAAAGAAGCCTGATCATGTGGTTTAGTTACTCGCTTAAAGGCAAAACACTCTCTTAAGGCCCCTTCCAGCTCTATGATTTCAGGAGCTGGATTCTTGAAATCCATTCTCTCTCCTGAGGGATTGGGCTTCTTTTCTAAGTCCTTTAACTACATACCCAGAATCAAATTTGTTTTGTACCCAGCAGGTAAATGGACACAGGCATCAGAGTAACGGTTTTGAACCTCTCAAAAACCACTCAAGTGAAATGATATTAATGCAGCTTAGAAGTTAATATCCATATAAACAACTCATATAATTAAAGTTATTTCAGATCACAGTGTAAATGATCTGGTAACCTTACCAGAGTTATTATTTTACAGAAAACATATTTTGGCATGTTTCTGGTGAGTTGCAAAACAGAACACAGCATATAAGAATTTCTTGTAGAAAGACACACAAGTGTATGAAAAACAGCTCATTGTCACTAATCCTCAGAGAAATGCAAATAAAAACCGCCATAAGATACCATCTCACCAATAACAGATGTTGGCAAGGCAGCAGAGAAAAGGGAACAATTATATACTGTTGGTGGGAATGAAAATAAGTTCAGTCACTGTGAAAAGCAGTTTGGAGATTTCTAAAAAAATTAAAATTACAACTACTATTCAACTCAGCAATCCCATTACTAGGTATATACCCAAAGGAAAATAAAATGTTCTACCAAAAAAAATACATGCACTCATATGTTCATTGCAGCTCTGCCTAGACATGGCATCAACCTAGGTGCCCATCAATGGTATATTGGATAAAGAAAACATGGTACATATACATCATGAAATACTATGTAGCCATAAAAATAATGACATTATGCCATTTGCAGCAACATGGGTATGGCTGGAGACCATTATCCTAAGCTAATTAATGCAGAAACAAAAAAAAAATACCACGTGTTCTCACTTCTAAGTGAGAGGTAAACATTGGGTACACATGGACATAAAGATGGGAACAAGAGACACCGGGGACTACTGGAGTAGGGAGAGGGTGAAGAGGGCAAGTGCCAAAAAACTACCTATTGGGTACTATGCTCACTACCTGGGTGACAGGATCATTTCATAACCTAAACCTCAGCATCCTGCAATACACCTGTCACAAACCTACATATGTACCCTCTGAATCTAAAATAGAAGTTGAGAAAAACAACAACAACAAAGAATATTTATGCATGTAAATTTAAAACTAAAATTTTCTCTGTAACCCTAACAAATACAACAAATACTTTATTTTAGCTTTTGGGGTCTTGGTTTATTTATCCTTTCACATATTCATTCACTGTTTCATTTAACAAACACATCTTGAGTGTCTTTACTGTGTGAGATTCCGTGCTAGGTTTTGGAGAGACAAAAGTAAATCACATAGTCTCTCCCCTTAAGACATTCATACATTGTGAAGATAATCACATAAATAATTATGAGACTGAAAAGTACCACAATGAAACTACATAATGGTATTGAGGGAGTTCAGAGGAGGCGATAGCAAAGAGCAATGGGAAGGTTCAAAATCCTGATCTCTGGGATTCTGGGTAGAAGTGTTCCACTGTCTACCTCAGATCCAAAGTACTACATTCATCATGGGACACTTCTCTGTTCTGTTTAATTTTTCATTGTTATATTTTGTGCTTCAGGGAAAGTTACAAATGTGGTGTATTTGGTTTTCTATTGATCCAATAACAGATTATCACAAACTTAATGGCTTAAAAACAAGACCCTTTATTACTTTGCAGTTTCAGTAGGACAGAAGTCCAGCATAGCATGGCTGGATTCTTTACTTAGGGTACCACAGGGGTAAAATCAAGGTGCCAGCCAGGGCTGTGGTTCTCAGTCTCGCCAGGGCCAGAATCCTCTTAGAGGCTCATTGGCTGTTGACAGAATTTAGTTCCTTGTGGTTGTAGAATTGAGGTCTCTATGTCTGTGAAACATGGTCTCCTTCATCTTCAAGCTAAGAACAGTAGATAGAATCCTTCTCATGCTTTCAATATCACAGATTTCCCCCTCTGTTTGAAAGGAATCATTCAATCTCTCTATCTTAACACCCACTGATTAGTAGTAACCTTATTTAAATCTGTGAAGTCTCTTTTCCCACATAATGTTAACATTTGCCTGAGTGTCACACCAGATAGAGAAAAGGTCATACAGACCCAAATTCTGCCTATAACACTTAACATATTACATTGTTCTTCTCTCATTGCTCTTTCATTTCTTTTGAATCACTACAAAAAAATGATCAGGGCCTTGGAGAGAGGATACACTAAACCCAAGGCAATCCCTAAAGAAATGAAGATTTCTGTGCACTAGATCAGAAAATCAAAGCCACTTACTCCTAATTTGTAGTTTGCTTTTGTTAAAGTCTCCCTCCATGTCTTTGGGTAGTCAGTGAAGGAATAGGTTGGGGACTGAGATGGTTGATATTTATTGAGCACTTACCATGAGTCAGGCACCTCAAATCATGTGATTCTTAGAATACGCTTATAAAGTAGGATTATCACTGTGGTTATTTGACCGAGAAAACAATGAAGGTACAAAGAGTTTAAATGGCTTGTTCAAGTCTGTAAGCTAGGAGAGAAAACTTTGGGATATAAACCAAAGTTTACTTGGCTTGAGAGCCAAAGTTTCTGACCACTACCCAAGGCTGTCTCCTGGTAATCAGAAAGGAACTTTCTTTTATGTGAAAAGTAGGTGGAAAAGAAAGAAGAAAGGGAGAGGAGAAGGAAATATTTATGTGTCAAGCACATTCACATGTACTATCTCATTGGATCTTCAGAAATATTCTATTTGGTAATATCTTCTCCATTTATTAAGGAGAAAACTGATACTCAGCAAGGTTAGGTATTTTGCCAAGATCCTGGAATTTGTACGTGGTGAAGCCAAAGAACTGCATGTAAACCAAAATATACTGTCCTTCCAGTCTACTCTATCAGCCTTACAAGTGACACACCCCTTCCAAAGTAAAAAGCAAATGTTCTGCCTACCAAGACCAGGAAATAAAATTCAAAGAACTGTTCTGTGTGTACTGAGCCAGGATGTTAATAGCAACTGTGAGGTTCTGGATATGCCTATGGAGTCAGGCCCAAGTGTGCAGCTAACTGTGCCCAGTCTCCTCGAGAAATGAGTCCTGAGGCCAGCACACCTGGGCCTGTGTCAGCCAGGGCCAAGCCAGGTAATGCCTCTTCTTCCCAGGAGCACATCCTGGTTCAGCCAGGATGCCATATGGGTCTCCGATTAATTTGAAAATGAAAAATTGTGGCTTGAAGATGTTTTAGCTCCAAATACCAAGAAACGATGGTATTAACCTGTGAAATAATTTCAGCTTGTCCTATGAAATGACATAATTCAGATGGTGTTTTTGTTTCCAGGCCTCCGGTTTGGCATGGTTCATCTGGTCTGAAAATGTTTTGCCAAATGAGAATTCATGCCACCGCCTTGATAGGAGTCACCTTTGGGGTCAGAGAATGCCAGGCTATTGTCTGCCCCAGTTAAGAGAGCCTGGCTTGGCTTTCTTTCTAAACAAACCCTGGCCTTTGGAAACTTTCCTGCAGAGAGTTTTCATTTGCCTCCGCTTTGTGCCTCCATATAAATATGCTTGAACAATTTTTCTCCCATATTTCTTAACTTGACTATTTTGAAATATTCAATCTAACCTTCCCATATACTTGTATACAGAGAAGGCTCATGTCACTCATTTGACAAATATTGAGTGTCTACTGAATGCCAGGCACTGTGCTAGCTACCTTGAGCAGTAGGTAAACAAGATCAACAAAGTTTTTAACTCAAAGATCTTGAAATCCAGTGTGAGGAGACCAGAAATAGTGAAGCAAATACATAAATGGACAAAATAATTAGGTCGTAAAACAACGTTAGGAGAGATATAAGCAAGGTTATGAGATACCAAATATCCAGCAAAGACAACTTTAGGTAGAAGGCCAGGGAAGACCTCTTTGAGAGGGTAACATTTGAGCTGAGAGACAAGAGGGAGCAAAGAGCTGAAGTCATAAAATTATATGTTCCCTAGTAGCCTAGTGGTTAGGAACAAAAAATTACATGTAGAGAGACAACACATGGAACAGCCCTGAGGTGGAAAATAGCTTTGTGTGTCTGACCAAGAGCAAGACAGCTAAAGTTCCAGGAGGATAATGAGCAAAGGAAAAAGATGGTATAAGATAAAGTTGGAAAGGTATGGGGACTCCAAATCATCTGAAACCGTGTAGCAATGATATACATTATTTTATTCAATCCTTCCACAAACTTGTTAAGTACAGTTGTCCCTTGGTATCCCTGGGGGACTGGTTCTAGTAACACCACCCCCTCCCCTGGCAAATACCAAAATCCAACAATGCTAAAGTCCCTTATATTAAATAATGTAGTACTGCATATAACTTATGCAAATCTTCCTCTATGCTTTAAATCTCTAGATTATTTATAATGCCTAGTACAATGCAAATGCTATGGAAATACTTGTTATACTGTATTGTTTTTAATTTGTGTATTTTATTATTTCCCAAATATTTTCAATCTGTGGTTGGTTAAATACATGGATATGGAATTCATGGATACGCAGGGCCAATTGTATTAATGCATCTTTCTTTCAATGAAGAAACAGAGGTGTAGGGAATTTAATGTAATGGTGAATTTTCTCCAAAGACCAAGAAGACCTGGCCTTTGCAGAACTACTATTAACCTACAAAAATTTCCAAATTGACATACTTTAAATAAAATTTTTCCCCCAGGCTCTTGGATTGATTGGGCCTAGAAAAACCTCAACATTTATTGAAATGTATGAATTTTTGCAAAGTCTTTCAAAAGAGCCACCTTTAGAACAGTGACCTAGGGATAAGGTTAAATGATTAACTTCTACCTAAAGGTAGTAGCTGAAAACAGTTAATTCAAGTTGGGATAAAGGAAGAAGGTGCCATTGAGCCTTGTCTTTGTGTAGTAGCAGGCAAGTACTTTGGGGGTGACCTAGGAACATGTGGACACTTTGTGCTCTGTGGGAGTGCTTTTGTGGGTCCTTCAGAGTTCTCCTGTAGGGACCTTTCCTAGTCCCAGAGATGCACTCTTCACCTGCTCTCTCATTATTTCTTTGTTAAGGGAAAGGTCCTCTCACTCACCTCTGTACTGATGATTTTAAAAAACTGCTTAGCCTCAGTATCCCACCCATTTCTAGTTCCATGTCTCCTACTCCTTTCCACAGTGATTCTCTAGACATTTTTGTTGGCAACATACTTTGACATAACTTAAAACATACACGAAGGGATTAAAAGTTCAATACTGATTTAAAAATTTTTGTAAATTGAAAAAAGAAATTTACCCAATTATTACACCACTCACCGATTTCCCTTAAGCTTTATGTCACTATGTGAGTAGAAATATTCACTGCCCTGACCTTTCTTGCTTCTGTTGTTGAATGAGCTGAACTAAGTAGGATACAATAAAGTCAGGGTTTTTTTTCATCCACTGCTGCCCTCAAGCCATTCTGCCAGATCTCTATTCTCTGTACTCTCAGACCAATTCAACAGCTTTTCTAGCCATATCTGACTAATAACAGAATAGAATCATTTCAAATATTAAAAATAAATCTACAACGACATCCAATCTCTCCTACAATGTTAGGTTCCTCTCCGTCTTAGTATGCCATGAACCAAGAATTCTATAGATTAGCAGTTAAGAAATTGATAAAGCCCACTTCTTCACTGCTGCAACATACTATTCTCCTCTCCCCCAATATGTTACTCTTGGTAACACCAGGTTGGGACAGGGAAATGAAGAGGCAAAGGGGAAAAAGGGTTCATCCATGAAGAGTGCTATTGCTATCCAGTTCTGGTGTGCTCTGAGGATATTTTGTGCTCTATGGGAGTGCTTTTGTGGGTCCTTTAGAGTTCTGCTGGGACCTTTCCTAGCCCCATAGATGCACTGTTAACCTACTCTCTCTCATTATTTCCCTCTCAGCTCCTGTTCCAATGGTACGTTCTGTAGTCTCATTTCTTTGCTGCCTTTTGGCAAGTCCTGAGATATGTCCAGCTTCTCTCTTAGAATATGAGGTTCTTCTCAGCCATTGCCTTTAATCACAATTACAAGATAGACATCGCTTGACATCTTATTACACTTACATACTTATGAGGAAAAGATCTCTTGCATCCCAGTTAAGCCCCCCATTTTTACATAAAGATTATACCTCTTACCTCATCTTTCCCTCATTCACTGGCTACCTGCTGTCTATCACATGGTAGGCACTCTTGTTTTGACACTTCCTCTAACAGACATAATCATATGGGCCTCTGTTAGAGCTAAGTAAATTTTACACATTAATCAAGGTCTGGTGGCACACCCTTCGAAATTTTGATGCCTTCCTGCCCTCCTGTGTATTTCCACTTGGATATCTCTTATCATTTCAAAATTAATATTCTCAAACAACATTTTTCTCTTCAAAATGGCTCCTTGTCAATAGGTAAGATATTCTTCCAGGCATTTATGATCCAAAACTTAGGGTCAACTTTTTGAGCCTTTTGCTATCTGCCAAGCCCAGTTGGTCATCACCCCCTTTCATACTTCTGGGGCTCTTCTCCTTTAGGCCTCACATTACCTTACTCTGAAGAGCTGCAGTAATCTTTTAACTGGAGCCCCAGAATATGGGCTTTTCTTTTCTAAGCTAGGCTGAATATGGCTGTATGACACTTAAATCCTGCTTTCATAGTGATGTTCTAATTTTACTGCTCAAAAGCCTCTCTGTTTCCCTACTGATGCCTGACAAAATTTCTAGACTAATATCTGACCATCTCTTAACACTTCAACCTTTTCTCCTGCTTTTCCATATCATGCAAGTGATATTATAAACTAGGCCATTGTTCTATGAATATATATTTTGATGTGATCATTTTGATTCTGGGACATTTTGCTGTAAACATTGAACCATTGAGCTGTCAGTTTTTGCTGTTGCCTGGATGCCCAATTATCTTTCCTCCCTCAATGAGCTTCACCTCATCTTGACCTCAACACATCCATGACCCTTCAGGGTGGGGTGAAGATTGGGGAGAGGGAAAGGAAGGGCTGAGGTACTGGGAGAAATCAGACTCTGAGATAGAAGAGTCCAAAGACAGGGTAAGGAGCAGGAATAAGGTGAAACTTAGGGATGGGAAGAGGAAGAGGAATGTATATAACATTTTGTGCTTGAAAAATGTTTCACATTTGACTTAGTATGTAAAAATGTCTGCACTAAATTTTGTTCTTTCCCTCCTGGACACATGAAGTTTATGATACTTCTAAGCCTTTGCTGTTCCTTGAGTGCCCTCTACTCATATTCAGGTCCACAAATATTTACTGATTGTCTCCCCTACTATCCTGCCCTAGTTGTCAGAGTGATAGAGGTGAGTGAAACATGAGGGAAAGTCCTTCCCTGAAGGATCTCACAGGCTAGGGGGTAGACAGGTCAGCTATTAAGTTTAATATGAAAAATGCTTCAAGTTGTTGTGGGAGCACCACAGTGACACAGCCATGCTGGTGGCTGATTTCATAGGTTACTCATTTTTGCCTAAACATTCCCTCCTCCCGGCAGAAAGGTCAGATAGAATTTTCTTGCCTATGCTGTGAAGAGGTGCAGGTTAGGCCTTGGGACATCTCCAGAAGAGTTTAGATTCTCCAGTGCAACCTGCAAAGAAAGTAAGTAGATTTAAGGTAAACAGAATAATAAGTTACATTACCTAGAATCACAATACCTATACTATATACACTTGGCCTCACAATTTTTTTTTCTACAGTGCCAGTTTTCACGTTTGTAACTATGACACCCTATTGGGGGAAATTAAGGCAGAATGGGTAAATGATCTGCCTCATGGTTTCAGGCAAAGTGAACCTCCTAGCTAAGTTTATAAAACTTAAACAGTCTCTTGCAAGCTTTGGCTTTAATGCCTTCCTAGCTATGAGCTTTCTTTATTTAAGACCTGTCAATACTGCCTATGATTTTGCTCAGTTGTAAATTTCCTGCCACACCTTATTTCATCATTACATATGACTGGTGAATGTTGTTCTTGTCATACTTAAATTGCCTTAAGTTTACACTTAATTTATACTCAAATGCAAAGATACATGTATCACACTAGGGCATAGGCAGCAAACTGTGCAGACTCATGGAGTTGTATACAACCTTTCACTTGGATAGTATAGCAAGGTTTATACAACACTTTCTCACATGAATTAACTCATTGACTGCTCAATGAGGTAGATATTGGTATAGAGATGTGGGTCAGGGAGCTAAAACGAAGATTCCAGATGTTTATGCTACTTGTTTATGTTGATAAATAATTGTTTCTAAATTCGTAGCTTTGGGCTGGGTGCAGTGGCTCACGCCTATAATCCTAGCACTTTGGGAGGCTTAGGTGGGCGGACTGGATTGCCTGAGCTCAGGAGTTTGAGACCAGCCTGGGCAACATGGTGAAACCCGTTTCTACTAAAAACACAAAAATTAGCCAGGCATGGTGGCACGTGCCTGTAGTCCCAGCTACTCAGGAGGCTGAGACAAGAGAATAGCTTGGACCCAGGAAGTGAAGGCTGCAGTGAGCTGAGATTGCGCCACTTCACTCCAGCCTGGCAACAGAGCAAGATTCCATCTTAAAAAAATAATAATTTTTAAAAATTCATAGCTTTAAGCAGTCTATCTCAAATTCCATTCGGTTTACAAGTAAAGTAGACCCTGCTGCTATTGCCCTACTCTCTAGGGAGAAATTAATGGAGCTCATTCTATTTTCTCACTGGATAAACTTCTCAAATCCAGGTACAATATGGGAGAGTGACAGATCCTTGCTCTGAAAAGTTTCTTGGTAACCAGTGACTGAGCATAAATATATTTTAATAGTTAAGGTAAAGAATGTCTATGTGGGAGTTTGTCATTTCTGCTTCACAAAATTCAAATGTTTACATGTAATTTATTTCCCCAAATATAGCAGAAGCTCTTAGGGACAGAGATTTTTGTCTTATAGTGCTCAGACAGTCAGTGAATGCCTATTGATTGCTTGATAGCATCAATTTTTGAATTTATCCCTTTTCACAATGTGCTAACTGCAGTACAAAATGAATTCCCTATTTGGGGTCAGGTGCTTGACTATAAAAAGACAAGAAGTCAAAACCAAGTAGAGAAAAAGAAGGAGTGTATTAAAATTTAGAAAGACCAGGCTCTTATCCAAAAGTCCTCAACTCAAAGTAATTTTGTTTATAACTTGATTTTTCCATTAGAGGAACAACTGTTTTAGTTTACTTGGATTGATTCAGTAGTTAACATGCTTAAATTGTAGAGTATGGGTGGCCTTTTTGTTTTGTTAATGCCAGATGTAATTTTGTAATAAAACTATTTTTGTTTATTTAAAAACCACATGCAAATTGTGAAATAGGAATTCTACCCTCTTTGTTCTTCTTTTTTCTCATTTCCTTCAAATACATCTAAAATTATCCTCTTGCAAATCAATGGATTTGTGAATTTTAGCCATCATCCATAAGGAAGCAACAAGAATTTGTGGCCCAGATTTGTAAATATTCCCATGGATCAGATTATGGTGGCCATCTCTATTTTGGATACAGGAACTGTTTCTTATTTGTCTACAGGCCCTAGAGCACATAGCATAGAGAAGGTATATAAATAGTGCTTGAAAGAAAAGTATATATGGAAAGAGTAGAGAGGAAAGGCCAGAGCTTTTATCTAATAGCGTGTCTAATATAGGTGGCTATCTCCACTGTAGCAACAGAAAGATTTTTAAGGGAAAGAGAAAAACTCTGCAAGACATCCATGAAACAAGTCATTGTGCCCAACTCTCATCATTTATGCAACACCTTCTGTGCAATTCTATACTCCTTATATCATTGTTAACATTTGTAATCTTAGTTTTTTATTAACTTCTTTTCTCTAAAAATATTTACAAAGGAAGCAAAAGGAATTCTGATACAAATCAGAACAGTAGTTGCCCACAAAAGACGGAAATTGACCAGGACTTTCTGGGGAGATGAAAATGTTCTAAATCTCAATGTGGTAAATATACTTGTTAAAACTCATTGAATTACATGCCTAAGAACTCGGCAGATTAAATAATTTAATTTTTTTCTGCAATTAAAATATATTTAAGGTAAATAAATAGATCAAGTAACTAAACATACTCACAATTAAAGCAAATAGTGTTGTTAAATTCTAGATACCACTCCTTATAGAAGGCTGTAAACCTGATACTTGCTTTCTCTTTTTAAAACAAATAGTAAGCAATTAAAAAAGAATAAAGACATATTAGTAGCTGTACATCTTCCTCTTCCCTTTCCTTTAGACAATATATTAGTATCCTGCCTTCCATTGTCAACAGCCCTGTGTGAGGCCGGAAAAGGTAGGCTGCCCAGATAAGGAAGGCAGACCTGTGCAGAGGAGGCTAATCTGAACACAAGGCAAGTCCACTTGCAAGGGGTGTGGTGGCCCAGCACTATCAGAAGATTAGCCACACCCAGGGAGATTGAGCAGATAATAAATATATTGTGAATAATGAGAACAAGGTTTTTCACTATTGGAAAGGGAGTGACAATTAAAGAAAAGATAAAACAATAATAAACCCAGCCAATAATGGATTAAAATTGAAGGTACTAGAGTGAGCTATTAGTTTTAGTTATAGAGGTACATAGACATAAATATAAATGTATGTGGTTCCTAGCTATCTGCTGAAACAGCCTGAGTAATAGTACTCCAGTAGTAATTATCACCTAATGCTCATATCTTTGTTTGAAATACTGAAATGAACAAAGACTCCTTGAAGAAATGACTGAATCCAAGGCTGAGGCTGAGAATGTGATGAGCCTGGAACACCTTTCATAATAGAAAGAAAGGAAATACTCAAAGAATGCGGACATATTAAAAGAACACAGAAGTAAGCTTGAAGGAACTGGCTCCCAGTGGCCAAAGTACAATTGAAACATTAAAATAATGCTAAAAGAACAAATTATAACCCATTGAATAATCTAGTACCCCAATGATATATATACATACATACATACATACATACATACATACATACATAAATGGATAGACCAAGTGCAGTGGTGGCTCATGCCTGTAATTCCAGCACTTTGGGAGGCTGAGGAGGGAGTGTAGCTTGAGTCCAGAAGTTCGAGACCAGCCTGGGCAACATAGTGAGACTCTGTTCTCTACAAAAAAATTAAATAACTAGCCGAGCATGGTGGCATGTACCTGTAGTCCCTGCTACTCGGAAGGCTGAGGTGAGAAGACTGCTTGAGTCCAGGAGGCTGAGGCTACAATAAGCCATGATTGCACCACTGTACTCCAGTCTGAGTGATCGGGTAAGACCCTGTCTTAAAATAATAATAAGAAATTCAATAAATGGGTAGAAGAGTAAGCTCTTCCTTACAGCAGAAAGCTTCCAATAAATGTGGAAGGAATATTGTTTTATAAACTCGCCGTTTGGCAATAATCATAATAATAATTAACCCAAGCAAGAAACTTCAACAGATACTAAAACTAGTAGGTCAAAATGAGGTAAAGAAAGAGATTTTTACATAGTCTCAAAGTATCTCCATTCAAAACATTTGTTAATTACAAAAGGAACAAGAAGTAGAGAAACCTGGTTTCTTAATCTTCAGTGATTTTAACAAACACCATCAGTAATGGGACACACAGATATCATGTGCAATCTCATAGGATGGTAATGAAAATAAAATAGTAAGTGTGACAGTCAGACCAAACTTCATAACCTGGGTCTAGTTATGAGGAACCACTGGCAAACTCAAATTGAAGGATATGTTGAAACACAACTGGCCAATCTTCAAAAATGCTAAAGTATCGGCGCAAGAAGAGGACACTGTATAAATTCTGCTTAGAGATGTTAGGAAAGGCTTACTAAAGGAGATAACTTAGATATGGTCTTGCAAAATGAAGCAGTTGTCACATAACTTAGAGAGGAAGTCATTCTAGGCACAGGAGACAGCATTTTCAAAGGTGTGGAATTCTGGGTACTATAGTGAGTTGGGTGCCTAGAAAGCATAGAAAGATGGTAGCTGCAGCCAGAGAGATAGGCTGGGGCCAAATTATGAAGGATCACTTTCCTCTGTATTTTGCACAGTAAAATGAGTACACAGAAATTCAGTGGTTAATCCTGGAGGAATTGGAAAAGACATTAGAGTTGATGGGTTAGTCTAGGTCCTCTGAGAAGCAGATGCCAAGTCAGGATTGAATACAGAAGGAGTTTATTAGGAGAAATGCATGATGAAAGAAAATATGGTAGGAGCTGGAGAGGGCTGGAAGAGCCATGAGATTGTAATGTAAGTCTGACTCCAAGTGAAGATGAGAGGTAAAGATGGTTGGGTCGTATGTTCAGCAAAACCATTCATGAATCCTTCAGCCAAAGTAAATGACAGTAGTCCCCTTCTCTCCCAAGAATCGGGCTGCCTTACTATTCCTACCTCACTTTACCATTGGTAGGAACTACCCCTTGGTAGGCATGGCCTCAGTGGCAACACAAGACTGGACTTCAAAGTGCAGCAGCAGGTACCCTTGGTCCATTATGCTCCCTGTAACAGAAGGGAAACAAAGCACATTCTCATTACCACCACATCTTTTAGAAGAAGAAGAGGTGAAGGAAATTCCAGGGAAACATGTGAAGGAGTTTAAATGCAAGTATTTCGTATTTCACCTTTGTCCTTATTTAAGTATCAATTTCCTCTTAGTTACAAGAGTCACAGACATTTTTGAGCTGAGCCATGACTACATTTGTCAATCTGTGGTTAGTAAACATGGACATCTAATCTGGGAGAGTCTATCATTTTGCTTCACCTTAATGTGGTTAGTCTTCTGTTTTTAGTCTTTGGTGCACCTGTGGAGGCTAACCTCAATAATACACCATTCTCTTTTCCCTGGAGTTACTTGATGTATTATGGAACACAAGTTGTTGTACACGAAACACATGCTGGTTAGTAACTATATATGCCTTAAATAAAAATAGGAAAATAAATTTGACTTCTATTTAGTAGGAAGACACATTTCTTCTTAAACATTGTTTTTGTTGTAGAGAAAAGTATTTTTGAGTTTGAAAAGGTTGGGAACAATTGAAATCAACAAATTTTCTTGCGATTCTGATGAAGTTGGAAAGACTATAAATCCATAACAAAATTTCAAGTTGCCTTAGCTTATTCTTAATTGCAAATTTTCTAAACCCCATTAAAGAAAGGAAATGGTCTTTCTAGACTCATTTTACCAGGTTTGGAGTATCTTCCTTCTTTATCAAGTGCCTAATAAGTCCTCCAAATTGCATAAGAAACACCTATAAAGATGACTCATTGCATTTTTGGTGAGTAATGCAATTAACACTGTAATATTGTAGCCACATTTTAAAAAATCTTATTTACATTTATTAACTGCTAGCATTGGGAACTTTTTTAAACTCCGAGAAACAGATTCAAGATGCCCAGTGTAGATTCAAAAAAACTTAACAATGTACCCTTTCCTCAAAGGATAATGTGCCTGTTTCAAATGATGCCATTTAAAAACACAACAGAGCATTTAACTGGGTAAAAAACTGGTGCCTAAATTTCAGAACATATTTTCATTCAGTGGCAAGAAAATTGTTATTCCAAAAATGAGATGCATACAGGAGGTAGCTTAACTGAGGAATCATGCTAAAGATGTGTCTTTAAAATAGTTGCTGCATATGAGTGATAGCTTTAACATTTGGTCTTCAAGACTACTCTGTTAAATGCTCTACTATACCTGAATAGTGCAGCAATATTTTTTGTGTGATGAAGGTGAAGAATTTCTATGTTTTAGAAAATAATAATTTAATAGCTTTCATTATAAATGTCATTCCTGGCCTCATATATGCTGTGATTACTTGTTCCTGGTCAGGAATGCATTGATTTACTCAGAATAGACACCATCTTTTAATTCTGATCTGAAAAGCAATCCTGGTGTGGTCAGCCTGAAGCAATTTTTAAAGGATGTTGCTATGAGTCTGCTTGATTTTGGATGTAAGTACAAAGGTCTGTTTTGGTCATTTTATTTTAAAGGCTGTCTTGTAGGTGCACCAAATCCACTGGTCCTTTAGAGAAAAGGAATGAAAAGATGCAGCTTCTTCATAGGTAAGGATTGCTGCATTGCAGTTCAGAGAACACAGATTCCATCTTATTCCATGCGCGATGCAGCAAAGTATTATACTCCTTTTTCTTCAAGCTAGAATTGTATTTCCCAAAATAATACATATGACTATCCTGAGTTAGAAAAGATAAACTAGGCAAGGTGCGGTGGATCACACCTGTAATCCCAGCACTTTGGGATACAGAGGCGGGTGGATCAGCTGAGGTCAGAAGTTCAAGACCAGCCTGGCTAACATGGTGAAACCCCGTCTCTACGAAAAATACAAAAAATTAGCTGGGCGTGGTGGCGCATACCTGTAGTCCCAGCTACTCTGGAGGCTGTCACAAGAAACGCCTGAACCTGGGAGGTGGAGGTTGCAGTAGGCCGAGATCGCGTCATTGCACTCCAGCCTGGGTGACAGAGTGGAATGCTGTCTCAACGATAACAACGACAACAACAAAAAAAGAAAAGATAAACTATTCATTTATTGCCAGATACTTATGGTGGGGGAGTGGAATTATTTTTAAAAGGCGAAAAGTGGATTATTTCTTTAAGAAAGCCAGAGATATCTGTAGTGATTGAATTCTTAAAATGTAGTCCAAATTGAGATGTGCTGTAAGTGTAAAATAAACACTGGATATTGAACTCTTGAACAAAAAAGAATATAAAACATTCCATTTTTATATTGATTACATGGTAAAAAAACCTTGAATATATCAAACAGACTATACTATTAAAATTAATTTCACCTGTTTCATTTTACTTTTCTCAATGTAGCTTCTCAAACATGTATAATTACAATGTGGCCAAAATTTGTGGCTTGCATTATATTTGTATTAGACAGCACTAGTCTAGAATATTCAATCTGTTCAAATCCTCAGACATCACTTCATCTCTTCCATTCTTTGTGCCCAGCACAAAATTTCTGTGAGGGTCCAGCTTAGCTTTGCAGGGACACTGGCCATGTTAATTGATGACAAAATTGAGATTCTCTAAGACAGTGTATGGAGCTTGAAGCACCCAGGTATGAAAGAACCAGATGAGGTTCAAAGGCAGAAATCTCAGCCTTTACCCTTTGACATATCACTGGGTCACATGTGGGAAATGTGACTTGAATTGAGAGAAGTTTCTCTAGTACAGGAATTATTGGACTGGAGCCCATGATAGAACTGAAGAGCTTTCATAAACCTCTTGATATTATAAACAAAATTAGTGTGCATGTGCTGTTGTCATTAGTGAGCCTGTACTTTTAATTAGATTTTTCAAAGGTTCATGAACCATGGCTTCAAAAATATTAAGAATACTAATTCCAGGAAGATATGGCTCATTCAGACAGGTTATTATCTCATAATTACTGTTATGTAGTCATCCATGTCTCTCAATATTAGTATTCTTAATAATGTGGATATGTGCATTCATATGTCATGGAGACCTAAATGGTGCTTGGTCATCCTACAGAGAGAATTTTGAGAAAACTATATCATGGAAGTCAAAGTGCATGGCGATTGGTGAACAAGAATAACAAAAAGTAAGGGTGAGACAAGTAGACTATCAACGACATTACAAGAAAAGGCCACCTGGTTGAATTATGTCCCAGGAAATTAAGCTATTGATGATTCAGCAAAAAAACTCTTGTAGTTCTCACCTTAAACGAATGTTATAAACCCAGTTCTTTTTGGAAGAAAACTTCATTCATTTCTTTATTTCTTTGGGCTGTCATAGTACTTACCTTCTATTACAGAATTTTCCCTGTTTATCTACTACCTTTACAAAATTGACATATCTGTCTCACCCTATACTAAACAGCGGTCTTCAAGAACAAGAAGCATTTTTTTTTACTCTGTTGCCCCCAGTGCCTTGCAAATAGACACTCCATAGATGTTGAGTAAAATAATAAATGGTTGTTGCCTGATTTCTATACATTTCAAAATAAAAGACAATCTATGAACAAATACAACTTTAAATATTAGAATTTATTTGGAAGGCTAAATAAAAGGCTAGAGCTGTATAGAGTTTTAGTCAAACCAACTAGATTTAGCATTTGATCCTGTTCAATGCTCAAAAATTGAACTGATCTGAACAAACACTGCACACAGGACTGCAGCTGCGATACACTTTTCCCAGGCCCAAACAGTGCTGAGTCATTCACCACAACTCGTTTGTGAGTGAAGGAAACAAACTTTTAAGTTAGAGAAATATAAGCAGTCATAGATCTGGGAGTCATCAGGAAATGTTTGCTACTTTAAAGAACTGACTGAAAGTTAAACAGGTTAATGTGACATTTCAAAGGGATTTTGAAATTCAATAGCTTTCTCTAGAAGTTGATGTTTATTTTCTGGTTGTAAGGCAAATGTTGAATTTCTTCTAAGGAACAAAGATAGATTCTAGAATAACTAGATAGGTTCAATGTTCACTATAAGTTTTTGTTTTTGTTTTTCTTCTCCCTGACCTTCCCTACCCCATGAAAAAATATTATATATGTATATATACAATGGGAAACGAAAAAACATCTGGCCGGCATTTAAACATGGTTTTCTTCATCATCAAAGGGGTTTGTATGAAAACAATAATTTTGCAGTTAGAAGTACAATGTCATCCAAAAGAGAAAAGCAGAATCATAAAGAATATACATAAATTCAGGAAGAGGATGTATTCTCTTTTTCTTAGCAATCAGCACTGTGTAGGAATGTAAGATGTTTGCAATGCTTAAGTGAAAGTTGTAGGAGTCAAACAATCTCTTTCAAAAGCACACTATCAAATGTTGGTTAGTAAGGCTAATGACAAAGATATGTCACAGAACATACTGTATTACAGACTAGGATGTGAATTGTACAACTGTGCATACAAAACAATTTCACAAAGCTTTATTAAGATACTGAAAAATCCCATTTAGGTGAATCAGTTATCAAGTAAAGGTGAAGAACATAGTTTAACTTAATATTCAGATGAAAGAAGCCTTAAAAGTCATCTATTCTAAACCTGTTATTGATTTGGTTATAAATAACAGAAATCCAACCCAAACTGATTCCATTTTTTAAAACAGGGAAGAGAGGACAGAGGAATTTCGTGACTTATAAAATCCAAGAATGGGGCCAGGTGTGGTGGCTCATGCCCGTAGTTATAAGACTTTGGGAGGCCAAGGTGGGAGGATCACTTGAGCCCAGGAATTTAAGACCAGGCTGGGCAACATAGAGAAACCCTGTCCCTACAAAAAAAAAAAAAAAAAAAAATTAGCCCAGCCTGGTGCCACACACCTGTGGTCCCAGCTACTCGGGAGGCTGAGATGGGCGGACCACTTGAACCTGGGAGGTTAAGGCTGAGTGAACCATGATCACATCCGTACACTCCAGCGTGGGTGATAGAGCGAGACCCTGTATCACAAAAAAAATATAAAAATAAAAATAAAAAAATAGAATCCAAGAATGGGTGCACAACTAAATCATGGGAAGGGCATAGATACACCTGGGCTTCTGAAACAACTCGGATGAAGAATGTGAATGCTCCTGGAAAGAGCTCTCCAACTCCTGTCTTTTTATTTTCCTTCTGCAAGTTGTCACTCTTTTTTACATGGTGAAAACGTGGCCCTGAGAGTTTTAAGTTTTACACCTTTCAGACATTGAAGTGGGCCCAAGAAATCCCCTTTTCTCGTGAATGTTTTTAAAATAGGAAAGATCTAGATTGAGTCAGTCACCTGTAGCCAGAATTAGCCTAGTTTACATCATAGTCTACCCCTGGGCCAATTAACTGTGATAGAAATGGAACAAGAAATTTGGGGTGATGGTGTGGTGATAGAGGGTGGTCATGGAATGACATGGAAGACTGCAAAATGGCCACACAGAGAAGAGTCCACTCCAAAAGCGGAGAGTACACTGACATGTCCAATACAAACTCCATCATTTTACAGATAAGTAGAGATATGTTGTTCTAGCCTATCTGACAAACTAGTACAACTATAACTAAAACAAAAAAGATACTACTTTGTGCATACCCTATTTAACTCTTGTATATATAAATATTCATGTTTAATACAACAACCTTATAAAATAGGTGTTAACATGCTCATTTTTCTGATGAGTAAACTGAGGTTTAGAGATAAATTTATATGCAAGATGGTTCCAAAATCTGTGCTCTTTCAAAATAATATTGAAACTAGACTGCTTTTGTAAAATGGATATATGTTCATTACAAACATTTTAAAACAGAAAAAATTTTCAAAGACTGATTAAAATACCAAATCCCTCCACCTAGAATTAAACATCATTAATAAAGAATATCTTTCATGTATCACTAAGGACAGAAGAGTAAATAGAACAGCAAATTTTTTTAAATTATACTTTAAGTTTTGAGATACATGTGTAGAACGTGCAGGTCACATAGGTATACACGTGCCATGGTGGTTTGTTGCATCCATTACCGATTCATCTACAATAGGTATTTCTCCTAATGCTATCCCTCCCCTAGCCTCCCAACCTCCGACAGGCCCTGATGTGTGATGTTCCCCTCCCTGTGTCCACGTATTTTCACTGTTCAACTCCTACTTATGAGTGAGAACATGTGGTGTTTGGTTTTCTGTTCCTGTGTTAGTTTGCTGAGAATGACGGTTTCTAGCTTCATCCATGTTCCTGCAAAGGACATGAACTCATACTTTTTATGACTGCATAGTATTCCCTGGTGTATATGTGCCACATTTTCTTTCTCCAATCTATTAATGATGGGCATTTGGGTTGGTTTTAAGTCTTTGCTATTGTGAATAGTGCTGCAATAAACATACATGTGCATGTGCCTTTATAGTAGAATGATTTATAATCCTTTGGGTATATACCTAGTGACAGGATTGCTGGGTCAAATGGTATTTCTGGTTCTAGATCCTTGAGGAATCACAACACTGTCTTCCACAATAGTTGAACTAATTTACACTCCCCCCAATGCTGTAAAAGTGTTCCTATTTCTCCACATCCTCTCCAGATCTGTTGTTTCCTGACTTTTTAATGATCACCATTCTAGCTGGTGTGAGATGGTATCTCATTGTGGTCTTGATTGGCATTTCTCTAATGACCAGTGATGATGAGGTTTCTTTTAGTATGTTTGTTGGCCACATAAATATCTTCTTTTTAGAAGTGTCTGTTCATATCTTTTGCCCATTTTTTGATGGGGTTGTTTCTTTTTACTGTTTTTTTTTTTATTATTATACTTTAGGTTGTAGGGTACATGTGCACAATGTGCAGGTATGTTACATATGTATCCAGGTGCCCTGTTGGTTTGCTGCACCCATTAACTCCTCATTTAGCATTAGGTATATCTCCTAAGGCTGTCCCTCCCCCCTCCCCCCAACCCACAGCAGTCCCCAGAGTGTGATGTTCCCCTTCCTCTGTCCATGAGTTCTCATTGTTCAATTCCCACCTATGAGTGAGAACATGCAGTGTTTGGTTTTTTGACCTTGCGATAGTTTACAGAGAATGATGGTTTCCACTTTCATCCAAGTCCCTACAAAGGACATGAACTCATCATTTTTTATGGCTGCATAGTATTCCATGGTGTATGTGACACATTTTCTTAATCCAGTCTATCGTTGTTGGATATTTGGGTTGGTTCCAAGTCTTTGCTATTGTAAATAGTGCCACAATAAACATATGTGTGCATGTGTCTTTATAGCAGCATGATTTATAGTCCTTTGGGTATATACCCAGTAATGGGATGGCTGGGTCAAACGGTATTTCTAGTTCTAGATCCCTGAGGAATCGCCACACTGACTTCCACAACAGTCGAACTAGTTTACAATCCCACCAACAGTGTAAAAGTGTTCCTATTTCTCCATATCCTCTCCAGCACCTGTTGTTTCCTGACTTTTTAATGATCGCCATTCTAACTGGTGTGAGATGGTATCTCATTGTGGTTTTGATTTGCATTTCTCTGATAGCCAGTGATGATGAGCATTCTTTCATGTGTTTTTTGGCTGCATAAATGTCTTCTTTTGAGAAGTGTCTGTTCATGTCCTTCGCCCACTTTTTGATGGGGTTGTTCGTTTTTTTCTTGTAAATTTTATTGAGTTCATTCTAGATTCTGGATATTAGCCCTTTGTCAGATGAGTAGGTTGCAAAAATTTTCTCCCATTCTGTGGGTTGCCTGTTCACTCTGATGGTAGTTTCTTTTGCTGTGCAGAAGCTCTTTAGTTTAATTAGATCCCATTTGTCAATTTTGGCTTTTGTTGCCATTGCTTTTGGTGTTTTACACATGAAGTACTTGCCCACGTCTATGTCCTGAATGGTATTGCCTAGGCTTTCTTCTAGGGTTTTTATGGTTTTAGGTCTAACATGTAAGTCTTTAATTCATCTTGAATTAATTTTTGTATAAGGTGTAAGGAAGGGATCCATTTTCAGCTTTCTACATATAGCTAGCCAGTTTTCCCAGCACCATTTATTAAATAGGGAATCCTTTCCCCATTTCTTGTTTTTGTCAGGTTTGTCAAAGATCAGATAGTTGTAGATACGCGGCATCATTTCTGAGGGCTCTGTTCTGTTCCATTGATCTATGTCTCTGTTGTGGTAACAGTACCATGCTGTTTTGGTTACTGTAGCCTTGTAGTATAGTTTGAAGTCAGGTAGCATGATGCCTCCAGCTTTGTTCTTTTGGCTTAGGATTGACTTGGCGATGTGGGCTCTTTTTTGGTTCCATATGAACTTTAAAGTGGTTTTTTCCAATTCTGTGAAGAAAGTCATTGGTAGCTTGATGGGGATGGCATTGAATCTATAAATTACCTTGGGCAGTATGGCCATTTTCACGATATTGATTCTTCCAACCCATGAGCATGGAATGTTCTTCCCTTTGTTTGTATCCTCTTTTATTTCATTGAGCAGTGGTTTGTAGTTCTCCTTGAAGAGGTCCCTCACATCCCTTGTAAGTTGGATTCCTAGGTATTTTATTCTCTTTGAAGCAATTGTGAATGGGAGTTCACTCATGATTTAGCTTTCTATTTGTCTGTGATTGGTGTACAAGAATGCTTGTGATTTTTGTACATTGATTTTGTATCCTGAGACTTTGCTGAATTTGCTAATCAGCTTAAGGAGATTTTGGGCTGAGACAATGGGGTTTTCTAGATATACAATCATGTCATCTGTAAACAGGGACAATTTGACTTCCTCTTTCCCTAATTGAATACCCTTTATTTCCTTCTCCTGCCTGATTGCCCTGGCCAGAACTTCCAGCACTATGTTGAATAGGAGTGGTGAGAGAGGGCATCCCTGTCTTGTGCCAGTTTTCAAAGGGAATGCTTCCTGTTTTTGCCCATTCAGTATGATATTGGCTGTGGGTTTGTCATAGATAACTCTTATTATTTTGAGATACGTCCCATCAATACCTAATTTATTGAGACTTTTTAGCATGAAGGGTTGTTGAATTTTGTCAAAGGCCTTTTGTGCATCTATTGAGATAATCATGTGGTTTTTATCTTTGGTTCTGTTTATATGCTGGATTACATTTATTGATTTGCTTATGCTGAACCAGCCTTGCATCCCAGGGATGAAGCCCACTTGATTATGGTGGATAAGCTTTTTGATGTGCTGCTGGATTCGGTTTGCCAGTATTTTATTGAGGATTTTTGCATCAATGTTCATCAAGGATATTGGTCTGAAATTCTCTTTTTTGATTATGTCTCTGCCAGGCTTTGGTATCAGGACCATGCTGGCCTCATAAAATGTGTTAGGGAGGATTCCCTCATTTTCTATTGATTGGAGTAGTTTCAGAAGGAATGGTACCAGTTCCTCCTTGTACCTCTGGTAGAATTCGGCTGTGAATCCATGAGGTCCTGCACTCTTTTTGGTTGGTAAGCTATTGATTATTGCCACAATTTTAGAGCCTGTTATTGGTCTATTCAGAGATTCAACTTCTTCCTGGTTTAGTCTTGGGAGGGTGTATTTGTCGAGGAATTTATCCATTTCTTCTAGATTTTCTAGTTCATTTGCGTAGAGGTGTTTGTAGTATTCTCTGATGGTAGATTGTATTTCTGTGGGATCAGTGGTGATATCCCCTTTTGCATTTTTTATTGGATCTATTTGATTCTTCTCTCTTTTCTTCTTTATTAGTCTTGCTAGCAGTCTTTCTTCTAAATTTGTTTAAGTTCCCTGAAGATTCTGGATATTAGCCCTTTGCCAGATGGATAGATTGCAAAACTTTTCTCTCATTCTGTAGGTTGCCTGTTCACTCTGATGATAGTTTCTTTTAGAACAGCAAAAATTTTTATAGAGGGGGCACATTGGACTATGTAGCTTATTGATTAATACAAGCATAACATTTAATTTGAATTTAACTGAAATTAGAGAGTAATGGATTGCTGAATCTAGATTTTTAGTACAAAAATGCCTTGTCACCAAAATTATAAAATGTACAAAAATATTGGAATCATTTTTAAAATGATTTTTTAAAAATGATTCCAACATTTTGACAGAATTGAATCCTTGCTTCTTAAAAACAAATTAGTGTACATATACTTCTCTATCTCCTGACCCTTCAGCTTCAATAATTTAAGTGAGCTGTTAGTTTTATATTTTCAAGCCTTGTGTATTTTGTTTTGTAACCGTAATTCTCATGATTGTTTACTCTTAGTTCTATATTTACATGGATTCTGAGCTTATCACAGTTCCTTTTACCAGACAACTTCTCCCTTACTGATTTTTTGTTTTTCACATCTTGATTTGCTGGATTTTATCATCAAATAATTCCCCTTTCCCCCTTGCTTTCTCCTCCTCATGGCTCATATGACTTATATTCCTTGAGAATGCCTCTTTCCTTCCAACTCACAGGACTTTTTTTTCTTTGACTGATTTCCAGCAGGTTTTACTATGCTGTTCCTAGAAAGTCTGGGAGCTTCTTGGATCTGTAGTTTGATGTCTTTCATCAGTTTTGGGAAATTCTGTCACTTTCTCTCCAAATATGGCTTCTGCTACATTGTTGCTGTTGATTTTGGTCATCTCTCTTTTTGGGAGGCCAATTACACCTGAGTTAGACTTCTCATTGTAACTCTTATGTCTTTTGTACAGTTTTTTTTTTTGCATTTTCTTTATGTCTCATTATGCTTTACTCTAGATATTTCCTTCTGAAATATCTTTCAGTTGATGATTTTTAGTTGTGTCTAATCTGCTCTTAAACCAATCCATGCAGTTCTTAAAGTTGAGTAGTATACTTCTCAGTTCTAGAATTTTTATCTTTTATAGTTTTCAGCTTCTTAATTTCCCTGAACATATTTACAGCATTGTGTGTGAATCCCTCATGGGTATCTTTTTTATTATATGTATTCTTCACCTTTTAAAAATCACATCACGTTTCTTCATGACTGGTCATTTTTTGATTTAGTGACAGACATTAAATAATTATAGAAATTATTTTAGAACTAGAACTTTTTCCCCAAAAGATTTTAAATAGCTTTTGAAAGGCACTTAGGGACTCTAGCGTCTAGGATCAATTTAATCCAACTTCAAGGGCTAAGATGATTGAAAACTGAGCTCCAATTCCTTCAAGGTCCAGTTTGGTTTCAAATTTTCATGTACTTCCCAAAAGACTATCAAAAGTTCCTCTTAGTTTCTCAGCTGCCTTTTCTGAAACTCACAATTGGCAGCTACAAATGCTGATCTAACCTCTATGTTTTTTCCTGCTCCAAGATCTTTTTCATTCCTTATTAGCTCTCTGATGCTTTCACCTAGACTTCTCATAAAAAATATTTTGTTCAGGGTTTCTAGTTGTTTTAAGTGGGATGGTTAACCTGAATTATCTTGTCATTACCAAAGCTGAAGTCCTGGTTTTTAATTTGAAGTCAATTTTAACACCTTGATTCTTGCTGGTTTAATACGTACACTATAATAAAAGGTTTCTTTTATTTAAATCTAGGAAGACTCCAAACTCTGTTTCTTTCATTATGGTTTTGATATCTCTCATCCACTCTGTGGATGATCATGGAGGGATTTCACAGTATTACCCTCATTACATGCACATTCCTAGGACTAACTACCTTGTAAACAATTCACATGATTCATCGTATAGCTATGGAATACAGAGAAGATGATTCTGTGAAACAATCAGTGTTAGAGAGACAAACTGATTTTGGAGGATGCAATGGAAAAAAATATTTTATGGAAGGATAAACACTATCAAATCTTGTAGAGATCAGGTAGCTAAAGATTGTGATTAGGGTGTTGGGCCTGGTAACTAAAAACCAACATTAACTATTAAGAGAACATTTCTATAAAGAATACCCTAGAATAAATTTAAAAATTGATGAGGAGTTGGAGGCAGTGTAGATTCTTTAAGAAATCAAGTTATGAAAGAAAACAGAAAATAGGTGGTATTTTGGTAAGAAAAACAGTCAAGGGTTTGCTTTTAGCATGGGGCCCTTTTAAAAATATTTGCAGACTGAGGGAAAGAGACCAGCAAAGAAAGGCTTAAAGGCTGCAGGTGCAAGTAAAATTGACTGAACCAAGTCTTGGTGATGACAGGAAAAAAAAAAAAGCAAAGATAAGCTTTCTGCTGAAACACAGGTGTACAAAGTAGGGATAAAGGAAGAGATTTATAAATGCCCAGATGAAAGTTAAGGGGGTGGGAATTAGAGGTATCCAGTTCTGATAACATCTATTTCTGGGTCTGTAAAAGGAAAGATCAGCTCTAAGTGTAAGTACAGGCATTGAGACATGTGTCATTAGGCGATATCATTGTGTCAACAGTGTACTTACATAAACCTAGACAGTATAGTCTTCTACACACCTAGGCTAAATGGTATATAGCCTACACAAACCTGTATGGCATGTTACTGCATTGATAATGTAGGCAATTGTAATACAATCGTATTTGTGTATCTAAACATATTAAAGATACAGTAAAAATACTAAAAATACTGTATATAAGGTTAAAAAAAGTACACTTACTATGAATAGTGCTTGTATGACTGGAAGTTGCTCTGAGTCAGTGAGTTGTGAATGTTAAGGCCTAGGACATTACTATACACTACTGTAGACTTTATAAACACTGTATACTTAGGTTACACTAAATATATAAAAAATATTTTTCTGGCTGGGTGTGGTGACTTGCACCTATAGTCCTAGCACTTTGGGAGGCTGAGGTGGGAGGACTGCTTGATTGTTGATTAGGGTACTGGGCCTGGTAACTGCTTTACATGCATGTCTCAGTCCATTTTTATTTCTACAAAAATTTTATTTCTATAAAACTCAGGAGTTCAAGACTGCAACAAGCTATGATCCCACCATTGCACTCCAGCCTGGGCATCACAGCGAGACTGTCTCTTAAAAAATATTAAAATTAAAACATAAAAAATTTTATTTCTTCAATAATAAACTATTTTAGCTTAAAGTAAGTTTTTTACCTTATAAACTTGTTAACTTTCTTACTCTTTTGTAATAACAGAGCTTAAAACACAAACATGCTGTATGAAAACATTTTCTTTATATCCTTTTTCTATATTTTTTGTATTAATTTTTAAATTTACTTTTAAAACTTTTTAGTTAAAAACTAAGCCGCAAATGCACACATTAGCCTAGACGTACATAGGGTCAGGAAGATCAATAATACTATCTTCTACCTCTGTATCTTGTCCCACTGGAAGGTGTTCAGTTCTATGTACATAGAACTGTCATCTCCTACGGTAACAATGCCTTCTTCTGGAATACCTCTTGAAGGACTTGCCTGAGGTTGTTTAACAGTAATGTTTTTAAAAAAATAAGTACAAGGAGTACACTCTAAAATAATGATAAAATATAGTAAATACATAAAAAAGAAACATAGCCATTTGTCACCAAGTATTATATATTGTACTGACTGGCAGTGCAGGTTAACAGCAGCATCATCACAAACATGTGACTATTACGTTGCCCTGAGATGTTACAATGGTTAAGATGTCACAACGTGATAGGAATTTTTCAGCTCCATTATAATTTCATGGGGCCACCATTGTATATGTAGTCCATTGTTGATTAAAATGTTAAGTGGTGCATGAGTGTAGTCCACCTATCTTTCACCAGTTATTTTCCCTTTAAGACCTGCAACACACTTTTATTGGTCCTTTTTATTGGCCTCTTCTCACTGGCTTTAGAGTGCAGAATTAGAAAACTCTTTCATAGTCCTGCAACAGTCTTCCATCTAATATCTCACAAATTACTCATTTCCTTTTCCCCCTCAATATGTATTTTGGAGAATCTGACTATAAAGACTCTGTAGGTTGGCCACTTACTGATATGAAAGTGTAGGAGGGCAAATACTTTATCTTACCTGAACGAATGCCAAATAACTTCAGCAGTTGGTTCCTCTTATCCCATCTTTTCTTATAAATGGAAACTCCACAAGAGCAATGACTGTGTTTTATATACCCTGTCAAGGTGTAGCAAATACTTGGAACGTTTAATAAATAATAAATGGGAGTGAAATTCCCAAATAATAAAACAGACTATAACCCTATCAACTGCTGCTAGTGATGCAGATGCTGCACTTAAAACTACGAAGGGGGAAAAAAAAGACATCTTTAACCATAAATGTAAGTTAGATTTTGGTAAATCTTTTCCAGCAAAATAATAGCACTATGTACTCACTGAGTGTTTACTATATGTCCAGAATTGTGCTAACTGCTTTACATGCATGTCTCAGTCCATTTTTATTTCTATAAAGAATAATTACCCAAGGCTGGGTAATTTATAAAGAAAAGAGGTTTATTTCACTTACGGTTTTCTAGGCCATACAAGAAGCATGGCACCATCAGCTGCTGGTGAGGGCTTCAGGTTGGATCCTCTTATGGTCAAAGGCAAAGGGGAGCTGGTGTGTAATCACAAGGCAAGACAGGAAGCGAGAGAGAAGAGGGAGGAACCAGGCTCTTTTTAACAACCAGCTCTCTGGGAATTGACATAGCAAAAACAATTGTTACTATGAGGACAGCATTAAGCCATTCATGAAGGACTCTCCCCCATGCCCCGGACATCATTTATAAGGTACCACCTCTAACACTGGAGATTAAATTTCAACATGAGATTTGGAGGGGTCAAATAAACCATCTCCAAAATACAGCAGTGCATTAACTCATTTCATTCTTATAACTTTCAGTTCATAAACATTTATCTTCTATTTGATTCACAGCAACATGAGAAAGTACCAATAATATTCACATCTTAAAATGAAACAAATGAGAATTCAAGAGATTAAATAGGATGTCCAAGTTCATACATTCAGCTATTATATGCAGACCCGGAATTCAAACCCTCAGTTTTCTGAGTCCCCAGCCAATAGCGTTATTCACAATACTATACGGTCTTCTCCTCAACTTAGCACCTATAAGACTTGAATAATAATACTTTCCTTGTGAAATTATGAGGAATCCTATCATTTGATGGCTTAATAATACAAATCTTCACCTGTGCAAGGCAGAGAAGTATTATTGGTCAAAGCATAAAGATGGGGTTTAGCGAACAGAAATAATTATTCAAGAATCAGAAGTGGAGCATGTCCTCTTGTTTGATTTCAGCTTTGTATTCTAACATTTGAGGAATGATATATTTAATAGGACAACAGATAATGGTAGAAAACTTGTTCAGTATTTAAAGTAACATTACCAAAGACACAATCTCCTGCTGTGCATATTGAAATATTAAATTTTCTTTACTTTATTGCCTAATAATTTGGGCAGATTATAAGAGAAGGATGCGAGGTGGTCAAAAAGTCAGTGAAAGGCATTATAAATTATGACCATTGTATGTTGTACAATTCTTCATTTTAAATGTTTTTAAAATTTTATGCTGTAACTAGACTTTAAAAAAATAATTTATATGTAAGCTTTCTCTTAGCATTCCTGCAGATCATCCTATGTTACCAAACATTAGTTGGAGATAGTAGCTATAAACAGATAAAATTTGAGAAAATAATATAAAAATAGCTGTGTTTGTTATACAACCCAGCCTCTTTAGAATATAGGGTTGATTTTTACAAACTATGCTTCAATCAACATCAAACATATGGCATTGTGGTTATGAGAAAAATATATCTTTGATCAGAGCTTCAAATTTATATTTATCAAGCACCTCACAAAATTCTCTTTATGTTTAAATGCTTATCCCTGTCTATTATAGAATGCTGCTACACAAAAAAATCAATTAGAATACTGAAGCAATTATGAAAACTAAATAGAAAAATAATTGCAGTAAAATAAATTTTTCAAAATTTTAACCAGAAGCAATTTTTAATTTAGTTTTTAATCTATTAAAAAGATTCCAATATGTAAGGCTTAGTTTGTCATGGTATGTGCCAAAATTACCTAATATTTCTCTTTCCAGAGATAAACTGAAACACAATTAATGTCACCTCAAATTTACATACCAATGTGAACAGAGAAGGAGAAGGGATGGTATCTAAAAAGAGGGAGAGTGGTGAAAAAGGTACTTTTTTATTTCTTCCTAAATAGTTAGCTTCTAATATATGCTTGAGTAAATATATACATATATTTTTCTCTTTTTTTAGCCATTAAGTCCCATTAAGAACTGTCTCATACTTTCTGAATGACAGATTTCAAATGAAAGTAAAATTAGTTTTTAAAAGTCTGCAGTACAGATTCATTATCTCTACTTCTTAAAAACAAAAATTAGAAACACAAATTTTAAAAACCTGTGGTATGTAATACTCTGCAAGGACTTAAGAAAATATGATTTTCAAATATTTGCAAGTGAATTTTAAGAAATATTAGTTCATTTAGGCATACCGTATTCTCTTATAAACTACTGCTTGTAGCACAACAAATAGTTTACTACAATGAATTTAAGCACAAATAATATACCATATACTACATGAAATAGAAAAGACATATAGATATAATTAGTGTCTTTCAAGAACACCCCTAGAAACTTCAAAGAATATAGTAATATACAATTTTAAAAATAAAATAAAAATAGGGATATTATCTAAAAATTGTAGTTATTAAATTTTATTTATTAAGTAATGAACTAAAGACTGTTAAGAACTGATGTACTACACAATGACATTGATACTATGTTAAAATGATTCATAGAAGGCAGTCAAGACAGAGATTCAGAAACATTTTATTAGAAAAGTAATGCACATTCATAGTAACATTAGCTTTTATTTCTGTGTACTGTATGAACTTCCCAAAACCATTCTCCAAAGCTAACCATTTAAAACTCATTCATGTATTTTATTATGCATCCTACAACAAAGACTAAGAAGCAGGCAAGAATTACTATAAAACACAGTCTAATTACAGAAAAGTTAATTTATTTTTACATGAAAACATTTTGAAACCAATTTTGTGTTTATTGAAGAATTTTTCTCATGCATATTATCCAAGATTTTTTTCTGTCAGAGTATTAGCTTCCTAGGATTGCTATAACAAATTACCACGAACTGGGTACCTTAAAACAGCAGAAATACATTCTCACTGTTCCGGATGCTAGAACTGCAAAACCATGTTAGCAGGGTTGGCAACTACTGGAACTCTGAGGGAGAATCTATTCCACGCTTTTTTCCTATCTTCTGAGGGTTCACACAATGTATCACTCCAATCTCTGCCTCCAGCTTCATGTGGCATTCTCCCGTGTCTCTATCTTCTCTTTCTTTTTTTTTTTTTTTTTTTTTTTTTTTGCCAGAGTCTCGTTCTGTTGCTCAGACTGGAGTGCAGTGGTGTGATCTCGCAACCTCCACCTCCCGGGTTCAACTGATTCTTGTGCCTCAAACTCCTGGGTAGCTGAGATTACAGGCACCACGCCTGGCTAATTTTATTTTTAGTAGAGATGGGTTTTCGCCATGTTGGCCAGGCTGGTCTTGAACTCCTGAGCCTCAAGCAATTTGCCTGGCTTGGCCTCCCACAGTGCTGGGATTACAGGCTTGAGCCACCATGCCCGCTCTATCTTCTCTTATAAGGAACACCAGTCATGTTGGATTAAGGGCCTGCCCTGCTCCAGTGTGACCTCATCTTAGCTACTTACAACCACAATCACAGTATTTCCAAATAAGGTCACATTCTGAGGCTCCAGGAAGTACATGAATTTTGAAGAAGACACCGTTCAACCCAGTACATTGTTTCTATTTAATATAAAAAATAATTCCCATACTATACAGGATGAAAAAATGACTTATGAAATAGGTGAAAGATTGTTGAATATACAAATGTGATCTTTTATTTTCCAATCACATACAGAGATAAGAATTTTTTGGGAATATGTCTCATTCACAAATATGTATTATGTGCAAAGAGAAATTTATACATTGTTCAAGTAGGATTCGGGGAATTAACCTAGGTGCATTCTCTTGTTTCTATTTCAACCATATTGTTCTCCAGATTTTTTTCCTAATTCTGATTTCCCTGTAGGACTGTTCAGTTTCAAATAAAGCCTGTAAAGCAGAAGTAGTGAACAAGCCTGGGTACTAAAGTTAAGTATTACAGAGGTAGATAAAACAAGTCTGAGGAAAATTCATGTATTTAATTCTATCTATTTTGCCCATATAGTTATGCTGTTATTTCATTCACTTGGATTCACCAACTTAAAATTTGTAACTATAATGGAGAATCTTTTTTTCTGTATTTAAAAAAAGTGCACTGAGCAAATTAATAGTATAAATAGAATTTCAAGGATAACTATTTAAGAGAATATTTATTTCTATGTATGGTTAATCAACACGCCCCCTTCCATACTCCATGTGCCCTTTGACTAACTATCTCCAACTCATCTTTCAGGTCACAATTCAAGTATAAATAATAAATTAGAAGTACATATTACTATAAAAAGTTGACATGTGAATTATGAATCAATCTCCTTAATTTGTTAAAGAATCTTCTACCAAGTACTCTTTTCTTCAATAAGCTTTTACCCATATTACAGTTACCATATCTTTGTAACATTAAGGGAGCATTGATTTTACTATATTAAGTAGATAGTTTTCTATTTCAAATAGACTTGGCTGAGTTATTTTGATTAGCTCAATTAAAAAATACAAGATTCTAATAAGAGACTTTATTACTTACTAAAGGCATTGTGAGCTATTATTAAAATAAATACAATTGACATGAAATACAAGTTTTGTGAAACAATTCTCTGTAAGGATTTTGTATTTTTACTTTGCGATATATGAACAAAATGGCCCATATCATACTGAAAAATCCCTTTAAAATAATAGACTATGATTTGAAAGATGAAATTTTATCAGTATAACACACACTTAAACTAATATTTTAAAATTTAAAACTTGTAAAAAGCCTATATTTGAGAAAGCTAATTATTCACAAGTAAGGACATTAAAATTCATTCCATAATCATCATTATTTGAGCCACAGAAAGACTGATGCAAATTGGATATCTAAATTCAAAATTTAGGACATGCAGATATGATTACAATATCTTTCTCTTTGGCAGCTTGAGTTTACGTATTTAGATAAACACAACATAGTATTATTTTTTTTAAAATTTCCTGGCCAGAGGAAGGATTTCCTTTCAAGAGTCCAATATGATGCAAAGATTAACACATTTTTCCAGTCTGGAGGTGCTGCTGCTCCCTGAGTGTAACCTTCTCTGTCATGTATTTCCTACAGTTTCTTTTTGAGAAAAAAAAATGCTAAATGCTATCAATTTTCAGACTGTCCCACACTTAAACCTATACCAAGACATTCAGGAACATAACATGAGTAAAGATTAGAGAAATTGTGAGAAAACATTTGAAGAATAAGATGATGGTAACTTATAATTTGATAGCTGCTCTAAGCTTGGCTGAGCGCCCTCTGGGGTTATCTTGTACATCCTGATCTTGTGGACTAAGTACCTTCTTGTGTATCAATTCCCACATTAAAGGAGCTCTTCTCACAGAGACTTCTTCCGTGTTTTCGTAATCTGAACCCAATTGCGATGTTTTCATCACTTGTTGTCTAACACTTAGGTTAAATCTTTCTGTCATGCTTATTCCAAGCAAAAATCTTTTGACGATGCGATCCTCTAGTGAATGGAAGGAGAGGGCAACAAGACGACCACCAGGTCTCAGAAACTTCTGAGCTGTCTTCAGTCCCATGTAGAGTTCATTGAGCTCATTGTTCACAAATATGCGAAGAGCCTGGAAAGTCTTGGTGGCAATATGGGTAGACCGCTGTAGTAAGTCTTTCCGTGCATAAATAGCAGAGGGAGGAAATGCACCTAGAACAAATTTTGTAAAGATAGGAAAAGAAGACCGGTAACGTTAATATTTTTCACTGTAAATCTAATGAATTGTGTAGTTGTGTGCATATTTAGTGAACTAAGTTTTCTTAGAAAATTGTGGTGGCATTTCATTCATACTTCCCTCTCTTATTCCCGAACATTCTTCCAAGGTTTAAAACTATGTGGCAAAAAAACCTTTCATAACTCATAAGGATAATTGGAGTTTAACAAGGAGCACAGAAAGAGAAATGGTGGACATATATTTAAAGAAATGATAACAAAATCCTTCTCAAATTTGGTGAAAAACATTAACTCAAAGATGCTCAATGAAGCACAAATATAATAAACAAAATGGCTGCACATAGGCACATCATAAAACTACTGTGGCCAAAGGTAACAACAAAAAAAATGCCAACAGAAAAGAAAATTCATTACATAAAGAAGAACAAAAATATTATTAACAGCTAATTTTTTATGAGCACACTGGAGGCCAGAAGATAGTGGAATAACATAAACAATGTTGAGAAGAAAACTCTGTTTACCAAGAAGGCTAAGTCTACTAAGATATTTATTCAAAAATAAAGGTTCAAAGACATTTTAAAAGAAATAAAAAGTGAGACAATCCACTGTGAATAGGTCTGCATCAAGAAATTGAAAGGAAATACTTTAAGCTGAAATAAAATGAGGCCACGTGATCATTTGGATCAGCCCAAATAATCTTGAAAGAAAAAAAAGAATAAACTAGCAGGACTTACATTCATGAATTTCAAAGCTTACTACAAAGCAATGATAAGACAGTGTGGTACTGGCGTAGCAACAGACATAGAGAAAAATAGAATGTAATTGAGAGTCAAGAAATAAACCCATACCTATACAGTCAACTAATTTTTGACAAGAGTGCCAAGACCATTCAATTGGGAAAAGCCTTTTGAACAAATGATGCTTAGACAATTGGATAGCCACATGTAAAAGAATGTAATTAGACTCTTACATCATATACAAAAACAAACTCAAAATGGATCAAAGACCTAACTGTAAAAGTACAAAGTATAAAACTCTCAGAATAAAACATAAGGCTAAATCTTAATGACTTTGAATGTTGCGAAAGATTCTTAGATATGACACCAAAATTGTGAACAACAAAAGAAAAAAATAGATAAACTGGACTTCATCAAAATTAAAAACCTTTCTCATTCAAACGACACCATCGAGAAATGAAAGACAAGTCCAAGAATGGGAAAAGATTTGCAAATCATACATCTAATAAGGGACATGTATCTAGAATATATAAAAGAAGTAAACTGCAGAATACATGTATATTATTTATATAATATTTTAAAACATGCATATCAAAACAGGTATGTCCCATCTACTTCAATAATTGAGGTAGGCAAAAATTACTAATTTCTAAATAAACCAACAAATATAATTTTCCTTAAGCTTATAACCACTGGCATACAAACACGATATTAAGGTATAATGTTCAATAGATTTATACAAAATTTTTTCCTTGATTTTGAACCATGTTCCTGAAGAGTATTATCCCATAGAGAAGTAGTGTTTCTAGTACAGATTTGTTCTTAATGAAGATCTCAGAAAATAACTGCAATCTTGGCATTTTAATCTCCTTAGCATGTTTCTTAAAAAAAAGTTAATTCTACAAGGCCGGCACCTTAGTTCACATTTCAGTAATCTCAACACCTAGTAGTAAAGATCAGGCATAGCAGATTAATATTCTTTTGGAACTAGATCAGAGACGGAGAGAAATAATATCTTACATGTATCAGAGAACTGAGAACCTGGTGGTTTAAAGTAAACCAAATCAGTGTGATGGTTCTTTCCTCTACAAAAATTACTTTGCCAAAAGTCTGGAGAATGTTAGACACTAGGGGATTTATCTTCCAACAACCAGGTCTCTCAGGAACATGATGTCATATCAAAACTGAAAAGGAAGGTCAGCTTCTTACCATTTGCTATTCAATTCGTCCATTTTCCTGATAAAGAGTTTGTGCCACTGGGAAATGTGTTTCAGAGTATTCTAAGAATCTGAACAAACATGCAACTATTTATATTTTGGAGCCTGGACTTAGAGGAAGTGTCAGAAAGGTTGCATTCTTGAAGACCTTGCATGATTAAAATTTTGCATAATTCGAAACTCATTTTCTCAAAGAAGAAATGTAACATAAAATACATTTTAATGTACATATATTTTCATGTAAAATAGGAAGTAAACATTCATGGAGCACAAAAATCAATAAGAACTGTAAGATATTTCTGCTATAATTTTTTAAAAAAATTTCTTAGCATTATCTCTAATATTTTGCAGAAATTAAAATGATGGTTCAACATAACTGCTTAACTTTATTGACATTTTAATGCAGAATCTCTTAATTCATGAAATAATAGGCAGAAAGCTCAATAAATGTTTGCATACTATTTTCAGTAAATATGTTTTGTAAAATTAATGAAAATGGAATGTTTCATAACAAAACCAAAAAAATAACAAAATAGTGTCTGAAATAACCATGTAGTTCTAATATAAACAACAGCATTGGTTAATTTGACATTAAAGTTTGTTAGACATTTTGGCTTACTAGCTAAAATAGCACTTTCCTGTGGCAGAAAGATGGACATAATTTATAATTCATTTAGTTAGCTAGCTGTGAAACTATGAGATTCCTAATTCCTTTCATTTGAAGAAATAGATTTTCAAAGCATTCACCCAAAGTGATAATTTATTAGTATTTTATATTACAGAATTTCAAGTTTATATAAATCATGTTCACATTAAGTATATTGCCTAGTATATATGAATCTGCAGCTGACAAATTAAAACCACTGCAATCAGACAAGCCTTTCTTTATAAGATCTACTTTGGCCTTGCCAATGTCATAAAGTCATGCAGAATGGACAAAAGAGCTTTCAGCTATATTTGGGAATAGATGGTCTTAAAGATAATAGGGGAACCTTAATCTATGAAGCTTTCCTTCTGGGGCCTTCTTACTCTTGTTTGGAGAATTCTGACCTGGATTATGTCTGATGGATTTCCTGGAAGATATTTCTAGATGTGGTCCTGTCAACCTCGCTAAGTCCCATCTTTAGGGACCAAGAGATGACAAGAGGTCTGCAATGAGCAATGTGTTTTGTGGAGCTTTTTTGGTACTTCTCTGGGGGATCAAAGGCACATATCTTCCCTTATTTTAGAAAGGTTAAACTTCCAGGGCTATCCTTCCTTTATACTGGTACCTCATGTCTGTAATTTTTAGGAAGAAAGGCTGTCAAAGCAGATCGTGTAAAATGAAATGAAAAAGAAACAAAAGAATACAAAATAGCATGTGATGCCGGGCATGATGGCTCATGCTTGTAATTCCTTTAGGAGGGAAGGGTTTTGGAGCACTTTGGGAGGCTAAGGCTGGCAAGTGGCTTGAGCCCAGGAGTTCAAGACGAATCTGGGCAACATGGTGAAACCCTGTCTCTAAAAAAAAAACAAAAAACAAAAACAAAAAAACCCCTACAATTTAGCCAGGCACGGTGGTGCATGCCTGTAGTCCCAGCTACTCCAGAGGCTGAGGCAGGAGGATCATCTGAGTCTGGGGAGGTTGAGACTGCAGTGAGCCATGATTGCACCACTGCACTCCAGCCTGGATGACAGAGTGAGACTCTGTCTCAAAATATACAAAAATTAAAATAAAATGGCATGTGATAATGGAAATTACAGTAGTAAGAACAAAACATCAACTGGCAATGGGACACATGGAGAAGAAAAAATAATCCAACCACGAAGGATTAGCAAGGTTCTACGAATTATTAAGCTTAAAGACAAAAGTCCTATGCCTCTGAGGAAGCAAAAGTGGTTTTCTCGTGAAAGTCACTGATCAGAGAACAAGGAACAGAGTTATCTTAGGAATGCACAAACTAGGTAAGAACAGCTGGCTCCTGATTTAATCAAGAACACAAGATAAAAAAAAAACTAACAGATTCAATGCCTACTCTTATGCTGGACTCTGAATGAGGCCACAGGGAGAAAAATATTAATAAGACAGAAAAATGGTCCCTGCCCTTGAGGAGCTCACTGTTTTGCAATTCTTCTTCACCTCCTTCTCATCTCCCATATGCTGTTATCAGAAATAGAAACTTGTTCTGCTTTTTCATCTCCTGAGTTTCACCACAGAGTCTAGTATGGCTAATTCATTTGATTAAAGAATAGAGTAGGTAAGATGGAAAATCACAATTTGTGTCATTAGGTTTGATGAGAGAAAATCTCCTTTTTGTGTGTTATAGTCCATCAATGGACTTTGTTAACCTAGTACCAATATACATGAGAAGAGGTGTGCTTACCCCTAGTATAGCACTTATCATATGCTTCTGTAATTACTCGTTTACTTGTTTATCTCACTCATTTGACTCTGATCTCCTTGTGAATAGGAACTATTTCGCCTTCACTCATATCCCTAGTACTTGACAGAGAAGCTTGTGATTCTTAATTCTGACTGTACATCACAGTCACTTGTGGTGCTTTTGACAAAAATGTCTGGCTCCACTCCAGATCTACTGAATTAGTTTCAGGAGTTTATTACTCAGGAATCACTACTTTTAAAAAGCTTCACAGAGGATTTTGACATCCAGCCAAGATTAAAAACTACTTTAGAAAACACTCAATAAATGTTTGTTGAAAAGATAATGAATAGATAAATGAGAAAAATGGATGAATGAATGGATAAAAATCCAGGATCATTAGTACAGTTTCATTCACATCATCGGGTGTGTACGGCCTGTGTGCCAAGCCTGTATATCAAACCTATGTGCCCAAAACTTATGTATAAAGCCTGTGTGTGTCTATCACGCCTATGTACCCAAAGCTTATGTGTATAACCTGTGTATCCAAGACCTATGTCTTCCTCAGCCTAGTGGGTGGAGTTTAAGGAACACGGCTGTGCTTTGGTCAAGGATAGGCCGAGGTAGGATGTTTACATCCTGCATGACTCAGTGAGTTCAGAGCAAAGGCATATAACTCCACTTGTTATCACAGCCATGTAGCCGTAACATGGGAAGGCCATCATTTGGCTCTATGCCAATATTGTCTGTAAAAGGTATAATTGCCTTGCTGACACTGTGCAGGTGCAGCCACCCACAGAAAGAGGGAGAGAGAGTCAGAGCTGTGTATCTTTGCAGACAGAGAGAGGGGAGCCAGGACAAAGCTCGGCTCGCTCATGCCCAGAGAAAGAGTTAAGCTGCTGACCCTGAAGCCAAGGGAGAGTCAGCCATGCAGCTGCAGGCATGGGGGCAGCAGGAGCCACAGGGCAGGAGCAAACAGCTGAAATAAAGGCGAACAGTGTAGAGAGCTAGTATAAGAAAGCTGTTGATAAGAGCTGCTGCTAAATAAAATCATCTTTCACCTGCCTACGGCCCTGATTGTTCTTTCTACTTATCCACCCACTCCCTTCAGACCTCGACATGACATTTGGTGTAGTCGTGAACCTGACAGGGTGGGTCCATAAAGAGCATAATATTCAGTCATATCAATAAGTGACTAAATGAGCAGCATCACAATTTTAGTCACAAAAAGCATCATGAAAATACTTTTCAAATGTCACAATACGGGTCCAGTCCTCTATGCTACTTTTTGGCTAAATGTGATCATGGGAACCAAAGCATGATTTTTGTTGGAGCAAGTGAACTCTCAAATTTGCCAGCAATCTCCTTGTCTCAATACAACTGATTGCATGCACTTAATTATACCTGATAATGATTGATAATATCATTAATTAATCAATTATTTGTACATGCAATGGAGCACCTGCAAATAATTTTAACCTCAGAAAATCCAAGCTTGGAAGTCTTTGTTACCTGACATAGGGGAAATGTGCAAGGTCAACTTTCGTTTTGCATATTTCTTTTGCAGAAAAAAATGAGACATGATAATATAATGGTAAAACTTGGAAATTTAAGTTTTAAAAATCCTCAATATCTTAAGTTATTTAAGTTCAAGTTTTTCCCCAAAGATTAATGCACAATATTGTTAAAATTTTATGTAAACTTTTTTTCACTTAACAACTATAAAATCCCAAACCATAAATTTTCTCAATTCTTCAAAATAGCAGAACTGTTTTCCTCCTTACACTTTAAAATAGAAAAATTTGTTAGTAAAACTCACTACAAAAGGAAATTAAAGGCTAATGTACATTTAATGAGAAGATGTTTTCATGTTAAATATACTTTTAAAAGTAAGCGTCTGAAGCCTTCTTCTCTCAACTCGTCAAAGTCATCCTCCATCCAGCTTTGTTCCGTTGCTGGTGAGGAACTGCGTTCCTTTGAAGGAGGAGAGGTGCTCTGCTTTTTAGAGTTTCCAGTTTTTCTTCTCTGTTTTTTCCCCATCTTTGTGGTTTTATCTACTTTTGGTCTTTGATGATGGTGATGTACAGATGGGTTTGTGGTGTGGATGTCCTTTCTGTTTGTTAGTTTTCCTTCTACCAGACAGGACCCTCAGCTGCAGGTCTGTTGGAGTTTACTAGAGGTCCACTCCAGACCCTGTTTGGCTGGGTGTCAGCAGCAGTGGCTGCAGAACAGCGGATTTTCGTGAGACCACAAATTCAGCTGTCTGATAGTTCCTCTGGAAGTTTTGTCTCAGGAGTACCTGGCTGAGTGAGGTGTCAGTCTGTCCCTACTGGGGGGGTGCCTCCCAGTTAGGCTGCTCAGGGGTGAGGGACCCACTTTAGGGGGCAGTCTGTCCGTTCTCAGATCTCCAGCTGCGTGCTGGGAGAACCACTACTCTCTTCAAAGCTGTCAGTCAGACAGGGACATTTAAGTCTGTGGAGGTTCCTGCTGACTTTTTGTTTGTCTGTGCCCTGCCCCCAGGGGTGGAGCCTACAGAGGCAGGCAGGCCTCCTTGAGCTGTGGTGGGCTCCACCCAGTTCGAGCTTCCTGGCTGCTCCGTTTACCTAAGCAAGCCTTTGAAACCAACGAGAACAAAGATACAACATAAAAGAATCTCTGGGACAAGTTCAAAGCAGTGTGTAGAGGGAAATTTATAGCACTAAATGCCCACAAGAGAAAGCAGGAAAGATCCAAAATTGACACCCTAACATCACAATTAAAAGAACTAGAAAAGCAAGAGCAAACACATTCGAAAGCTAGCAGAAGGCAAGAAATAACTAAAATCAGAGCAGAACTGAAGGAAATAGAGACACAAAAAACCCTTCAAAAAATTAATGAATCCAGGAGCTGGTTTTTTGAAAAGATCAACAAAATTGATAGACCGCTAGCAAGACTAATGAAGAAGAAAAGAGAGAAGAACCAAATAGATGCAATAAAAAATGAAAAAGGGGATATCACCACCAATCCCACAGAAATACAATCTACAATCAGAGAATACTACAAACACCTCTACGCAAATAAACTAGAAAATCTAGAAGAAATGGATAAATTCCTCGACAAATACACCCTCCCAAGACTAAACCAGGAAGAAGTTGAATTTCTGAATAGACCAATAACAGGTTCTGAAATTGTGGCAATAATCAATAACTTACCAACCAAAAAGAGTCCAGGACCTGATGGATTCACAGCCGAATTCTACCAGAGGTACAAGGAGGAACTGGTACCATTCCTTCTGAAACTATTCCAATCAATAGAAAAAGAGGGAATCCTCGCTAACACATTTTATGAAGCCAGCATCGTCCTGATACCAAAGCCTGGCAGAGACACAACCAAAATAGAGAATTTCAGACCAATATCCTTGATGAACATTGATGCAAAAATCCTCAATAAAATACTGGCAAACCGAATCCAGCAGCACATCAAAAAGCTTATCCACCATAATCAAGTGGGCTTCATCCCTGGGATGCAAGGCTGGTTCAACATATGCAAATCAATAAATGTAATCCGGCATATAAACAGAACCAAAGACAAAAACCACATGATTATCTCAATAGATGCAGAAAAGGCCTTTGACAAAATTCAACAACCCTTCATGCTAAAAACTCTCAATAAATTAGGTATTGATGGGACGTATCTCAAAATAATAAGAGCTATCTATGACAAACCCACAGCCAATATCATACTGAATGGGCAAAAACTGGAAGCATTCCCTCTGAAAACTGGCACAAGACAGGGATGCCCTCTCTCACCACTCCTAGTCAACATAGTGCTGGAAGTTCTGGCCAGGGCAATCAGGCAGGAGAAGGAAATAAAGGGTATTCAATTAGGAAAAGAGGAAGTCAAATTGTCCCTGTTTGCAGATGACATGATTGCATATCTAGAAAACCCCACTGTCTCAGTCCAAAATCTCCTTAAGCTGATTAGCAACTTCAGCAAAGTCTCAGGATACAAAATCAATGTACAAAATTCACAAGCATTCTTGTACACCAGTCACAGACAAACACAGAGCCAAATCATGAGTGAACTCCTATTCACAATTGCTTCAAAGAGAATAAAATACCTAGGAATCCAACTTACAAGGGATGTGAGGGACCTCTTCAAGGAGAACTACAAACCACTGCTCAATGAAATAAAAGAGGATACAAACAAAGGGAAGAACATTCCATGCTCATGGGTTGGAAGAATCAATATCGTGAAAATGGCCATACTGCCCAAGGTAATTTATAGATTCAATGCCATCCCCATCAAGCTACCAATGACTTTCTTCACAGAATTGGATAAAACTACTTTGAAGTTCATATGGAACCAAAAAAGAGCCCGCATCACCAAGTCAATCCTAAGCCAAAAGAACAAAGCTGGAGGCATCATGCTACCTGACTTCAAACTATACTACAAGGCTACAGTAACCAAAACAGCATGGTACTGGTACCACAACAGAGACATAGATCAATGGAACACAACAGAGCCCTCAGAAATGATGCCGCATATCTACAGCTATCTGATCTTTGACAAACCTGACAAAAACAAGAAATGGGGAAAGGATTCCCTATTTAATAAATGGTGCTGGGAAAACTGGCTAGCCATATGTAGAAAGCTGAAAATGGATCCCTTCCTTACACCTTATACAAAAATTAATTCAAGATGGATTAAAGACTGAAATGTTAGACCTAAAACCATTAAAATCCTATAAGAAAACCTAGGCAATACCATTCAGGACATAGGCGTGGGCAAGGACTTCATGTCTAAAACACCAAAAGCAATGGCAACAAAAGCCAAAATTGACAAATGGGATCTAATTACACTAAAGAGCTTCTGCACAGCAAAAGAAACTACCATCAGAGTGAACAGGCAACCTACAGAATGGGAGAAAATTTTTGCAACCTACTCATCTGACAAAGGGCTAATATCCAGAATCTACAATGAACTCAAACAAATTTACAAGAAAAAAACAAACAACCCCATCAAAAAGTGGGCAAAGGACATGAACAGACACTTCTCAAAAGAAGACATTTATGCAGCCAAAAAACACATGAACGCTCATCATCACTGGCCATCAGAGAAATGCAAATCAAAACCACAGTGAGATACCATCTCACACCAGTTAGAATGGCCATCATTAAAAAAGCAGGAAACAACAGGTGCTGGAGAGGATGTGGAGAAATAGGAACACTTTTACACTGTTGGTGGGACTGTAAACTAGTTCAACCATTGTGGAAGTCAGTGTGGTGATTCCTCAGGGATCTAGAACTAGAAATACCATGGACCCAGCCATACCATTACTGGGTATATACCCAAAGGACTATAAATCATGCTGCTATAAAGACACATGCACACGTATGTTTATTGCGGCACTATTCACAATAGCAAAGACTTGGAACCAACCCAAATGTCCAACAATGATAGACTGGATTAAGAAAATGTGGCACATATACACCATGGAATACTATGCAGCCATAAAAAATGATGAGTTCATGTCCTTTGTAGGGACATGGATGAAACTGGAAACCATCATTCTCAGTCAACTATCGCAAGGACAAAAAACCAAACACCGCATGTTCTCACTCATAGGTGGGAATTGAACAATGAGAACTCATGGACACAGGAAGGGGAACATCACACTCCGGGGACTGCTGTGGGGTTGGGGGCGGGGGGAGGGACAGCATTAGGAGATATACCTAATGTAAATGACGAGTTAATGGGTGCAGGAAATCAACATGGCACATGGATACATATGTAACAAACCTGCGCATTGTGCACATGTACCCTAAAACCTAAAGTATAATAATAATAAAAAAAAAAAGTAAGTGTGCACTAAACCCAGTATGGGAACAAGTTCTAATTTCAATACAATTTTGAGACATTATTTGGCACTTACTTATCTCACAGTAACGCTGAGAAAATTCATGGCATAAGGGATTGACCCTAGCTGTGAAAGAAAATTGTTACAAGTTCTGCCTTATTAGAGGCTCTCCATTCTCACATTCCAGGTCAGGTTTGTTGATGGTGGTGTATTTTAAGACTCTTGACAGTTTTACATCCTTTCTGTTTTCTTCGTCTCACATCAGCAAATTCTGATGGCTCTATATCTGGGATATATCCAGAACCCCACCACTTCTTACCAGCTCTACCACTATGACCCTAGTCCAAGCCATCATCATCTTTTCCACACATCCGCCAGACTGATCCTTTTAAATACAAAAATTAATCATGCAAACACCTGCAACATCCCCTGACTTTGCTCTTAACTGAAACTTGGCATGGTCCTGCCTAAGTTCTTTGACCTGTACTTAGAAGATCTACCTTCATAGCCCTGAGTGGCTTACTCCCTACTTCATTCAAGTCTGTTTTCAAATATTACATAATTCAAAAGGCAGTCTCTAACTATGCTTACGAAAAATAGCACCATGTCACTAGTCCCCTTACCTGGTTTAATTTTCTTCATGACACCTTATCAGAAACAAATATTTATTTGTTTACCATCTGTCCTCCTCCACTAGAATACAGACTCAGGGAAAACAGAGACTGTATTCGCTGCTATAAACCCTTTGCACCAAGAACAGTTGGTGGATTGAAAGAATGACTACATTTGTACTTCCAAGTTATAAACACAGTCATTGTTAAAAAAAAAAAAAAGAAAAGAAGAAAAAAGCCAAAGGAAATATTATCATTTGTATACGAAGTCAATAGTTAATGTCAGTACTCTTTAAATTCTTTAAATTCAAGAGGCAACCAAGAGGTATACTTCCTTTTTTCTTCACACATGTATGACAAAAATATATATAGGTGTGTATGTGCATATATATACATATACTTATAAGAAGAGAATCATCTGTAAAATAATCTACAACTTAGTTTACTTATCTTTAAAAAATAATTTCGCCTGGGCGCGGTGGCTCAAGCCTGTAATCCCAGCACTTTGGGAGGCCAAAGCGGGCGGATCACGCAGTCAGGAGATCGAGACCATCGTGGCTAACATGGTGAAACCCCGTCTCTACTAAAAATACAAAAAATTAGCTGGGCGTGCTGGTGGGCGCCTGTAGTCCCAGCCACTTGGGAGGCTGAGGCAGGAGAATGGCGTGAACCCAGGAGGTGGAGGTTGTGGTGAGCCGAGATCGCGCCACTGCACTCCAGCCTGGGGGACAGAGAAAGACTCCGTCTCGAAAAACAAAATAAATAAATAAAATAATTTCAGTTGTATAAATGCATTATAATTCATTTTGTTTGTTCATTTAACAAATGTTTGTAGTGTCAAGTACCAGCCAACTGGAAACACAATAGTAAATAAGATAGAAGTGGTCTCTGGTGGAGCTCACATTGTCACCACAGCAGGAACATTTAGGATGGTTTTTATTTTTTCCATCACAATAAAATGATGCAATAAACATGTGAACTGCACATTTTATAATTCTACATAGCAGAAAAACTCTACAAAGTAAAATGACAGTCACAGTCTGGGAAAAATATTTGCAACTGTATGTGAATCTTGCATGTCTCTTGGAGTTGTTAGGTCAAAGGGTAGTTATGTCCACTTAAAATTGGATCAATATTTCTAAATATACTCTCTATATAGATTATACCAATTTACTTCCATCAATAGTATATGAGAGTCCATCTCCTCACATCCTTACTAGTACTAGACGCTATCACTCTTTAACCCTGACTAGTCTGATAGTAGGTAAATCTTAGCTTACTGCTGTTTTAATTTTCATTTCTTTGGCAATTAGTAAGGTTGGACATCTTTTCAAATCTAATAGCCAGTTGATTCCAGCTAGAAATTGCTTGAACAAATCCTTTATCCATTTTCCTGATGTGATATTGGTCTCTGCTTTATTGATTTGGAAGAGCTATTTATAAAATAAGGATATTAACCCTTTGTCAACTATTTACATAGTTGAAAATATTTTTTCCTGAACCTTTGTGAATGTCTTTTAATTTTGTAGAGTTTCTGCCATTCAAAAATTAAACATTTTTATACAAACTTTTTTTTTCAAGTAGTTTTCGGTTTTATTAAATTTAGGAAGGCTTTCCCCACTCTAAGATTATACATATAATCAACTCTATTTTTTGATATATTTCTGGTTTTATTTCTTACATTTGAATATTTAATCCACACAAAATTTGTTTTTTAGTATATGAGGTTCAAATCTAACTTTTTTTTAAATGACATAGTCATCTATCCTATTTATTAAACAGTACATTCTTTTCGTACCCATTTGAAGTACCCTCTTGATCATATACTACATTTCTATATACAGATGGATCTGCTTCTGGATTCTCAATTGTGTTCCATTGATGCATTTCTCCTATTTTTCTGCAAATACCAGGTTATTTTAATTATTATTAAATATCTTTTCCAGTAAGTTTTGCTATCAGGTGGGGCAACCTTCTCCCCATCATCTTCTCCACCAGCCCACAATCATCTTTCTTTTCAACAATATTTTCAAAATTATCTTGGGTATTCCAATGTATTAATTGCTCCAATTAAATTTAGAATCAAAGTATATAAAAATAAAAATTTTGATTAGAATTATAGTAAATGTGTAAATTTATTTGTGTAAAATTTAATTATCATAATGTTGAAGCAATGCATCCAGGAAACATAGTATTTCCATTAATATTTCATATGTGTGTTATTAAAGTTTAATAGTTGTCTTCACTTAAGTCTTGGTTATGTTACATGCAACCACTATGTTTATTCATATACATTTTAATCACTCCTATGAAAAAGCATAAAAAATGACAATACTTCTATTAACAAAACATTGTGTAATGGAAATGTCGCTGACCTTCAGAGAAAGGGCTCTAAGTTCGATTTTTAGATCATTCACTTTTCTTATGTCTATTTGATGTGGGGTAAAACACTTCTGAGTTTCTCCATTCTAGGATGAAATCACAACACTTCTCACAGGATTATTGTGAAAATCACGTTAAAAAATGTTCAGACGCATTTAGTGCATACTGGGCATAAAGTAGTCATTTTATGAATGGCATAACACAGTTACTTATTCTTCTCAGTTGTACAATGAAGTAGGTAGGAAGGGGATTTGATATGTTAATTTAAAGGTTCTGCCAAGCTTATTCTACTTTCAGCCTGGACTAATGGAGAATGGGTAAGATAAAGGGCTATTGAAAACCCCTGAAGCATCTGAGTAATGCTTATTCAAGTTAGGTATTGGACTAAAAGATTTCAGCATCCAAAATGAAGTATAAAATTTTCCTAATGTATAAATTAATGGAACATTCTCAAATTTACAAAGTAGCACTTATGTTTTAAAAGTATAGAGACTTACAATGACTTAAGTAAGAAAAAAATTGTCTTTAAAAAAAATGTTAGTTTTACCCTATTTAGTAATTGATGCTAAGGATTTTAAGAGACCAAATTTCATCAGCCTAAACCTTCCAGGCTGTATTTAAACCATCTAGCTAGAAGTTTATTTTCCATAATTAAACTTCTAGATTTCTCTTGCCACCTGAGATACACAACTTGTATTTGGGCATTTTAAGAATGCATTTTTGTTTTTTCTCTATTCTTTTCTTACTCCTGTGCCTAGTTTTCATGGAGCACCTTTCTGCACAGGTATTTTTTCTGGGGGGTTGGGGGCACAGGGTCTCACTATCACCCAAGCTGAAGTGCAATGGCATGACATAGCTCACAATGCAGCCTTGAACCCTGGGATCAAGTGATCCTCCCATCTTAGCCCCCTGAATAGCTGGAACTATAGGTGAGCACCACCACACCCAGTTAATTTTTAAATTTTTGTGTAGAGATAGGGTCTCGCTATGTTGCCTAGGTTTGTCTTGAACTCCTGAGCTCAAGCGCTATTCCTCCTACCTTGGCTGCCCAAAGTGCTGTGATTATAGCCATGAACCACCATGCCTAGCCTTACTTTTTAAGCACGGCTGTACAAGGCTAAAATATATTGGAGTGATTTTAAACCACCCCCTTTGTTTTCACAGCTCAAAAAAAAAAACAAACTATTTATTTAGTCTGCCTATCAACTGAATTGCATCTGAGGTTACCAGAAATTGTACAGACTAAAAAAATTTATTACCCACAACGTACTAAACACTGGGGATTAAAACATTTCTGAATACATAGTCCTTGCTCTCATGAAATTCAAACCTAATGAAGAGAATGATATGTAAATATTGTGATTAAGTGCTATAAAGAAGAATTATACATGCTCTTATGAGAGTGAAGAAGAAAGACAGAAGAACATTGACCCCGTATCGCACAGCATTTTCCAAACTTCAATCCCCAACCAAACACCAGTGTATCTGTTGTCAAGTAAGTTTGGGAAATGCAACATGTTACACTCCTTTTTCCAGGATTCACAATGCACATTAACATGGTAAAGCTCTTAAGATAACTGTATAACTTTGTTTACCCAGAATTTCCTAACTTTTTGATAAGAAACTGTTTTAATTTTAATAACCATTCCACAGTATTTATTTTCTGTATAACACACTTGGGAAAATACTGGAGGTAGATTTTGTTTTAATCATGTTCCACATATTTAATTCATACAAAAATGCTGAGAAGTATGAAATAGATGTTCTAATTTTCATTCAAAGGTACCAAACTGAGGGGTTAAATGTCTCTTCTCAAGTTCACAGGGATTGTAAGTAGTCTTATTTGACTAGTTCATCTCAGATACATTCTAGGAAGTCTAGATCAGTATGAGTTTTCTCAAAAAAAAAAAAACCTTATTTTATTTATTTTATTTTATATATGTGTGTATTTTTTTCAGTGTCCTAAGAATGTTGTTCAGCTTCTTGCTGTTTATGGGTGCTCAAAACAAAGCAACAATTTTAAGATGATATGTTCACCACACCATCTCATCTTTTTCCTGATCAGAATTTAAGGAAGTTAAGATGAGATCACACGGCTTAGAGTGATTTCCAGAAGCTCTAATTCCGTGTTTGCTGTTTTATACAACGATCTCATTTTCTGGGAGAAAATGAGCGTGGAATCTTTAAACCTGAACAGGCTTTTACTGAGAGATGTTTTAATGGAAGCCAAATCACTATGCATCAAGTTGCAAGAGTTTGGCTTTCTCCCTACATTTCCCTTGGGGAGATGTGTATTGTCAGGCCTAAAGACAGCACATCTGGTGAAGGTGGCAACTGCCCTGGTCTCTTATCCTGGGAATGATAATGAATACCTTTGGCTTTTGTCCTTTTTGTTCTATTGAAAATAACCTATTGTTAGCTCAGGTTATTGACTGTACATTTGTCTCTTTTTCATCTGCTTTCTTGATAGTGGGTTTAAAAAAGAATCAGTTGCTACTGCTGCCATTGTCAAGATTTTTGGGCAGGTACAGATTACATGTGTTTGATTAAGAATCTAGACTCATCCAATGCAGTACATATGGGCTTTTCTTGACTCACTTACTAGGAAGGGAGCCTTTTCCAGTTGTTTCGTATTTGAAAAATGAGTGCTTAATATTCTCCAGTTAAGCAAGATGAGAACAGGCTTGTATACAAGTGTAATAAAAGGCTGAGATGGCTAAAACCTTAGGAAATTAGGCCCAGCTTCTTATATTTTTGTTTCATTTAAAGCTCAAGAAATGTTGATAGAGAAGACTAACTTTTAAAATACATTTGTTGTTATACATTTCTTACACAGTATTTTAGCAATGAAAGAACAGTGCTTCTTGTTCTCATTTCTGTGCTTCTGCACATACTGTTCCTTCAGCCTAGAATGTCTCCCTCTTCTTGTACTTTACATCAATTAATACTCACTAATGTGCTGTCTTCTCCAGGCAGTTTTGCAATTTTATATATATATATATATATATATAAATTATTTACCCCTCTGTACTATTTGTCTACCAACCTCCACTAGGCTGTAAAAGGTCCAGAGATCTTTTCTTATTTTCCTTTACTTCCCCAATCCCAGTTTTAAGGCCTGGTACACAGTAGGTGGCAAAGAAAAAAGTCCTTTCAATAAGGGATACCTTTCCAGTCCCAGACAAAGATCAAGATTTGTCATAAACAATATTCGGAATGTGGAAATTCATGAACTCCCTGAAATCTTCATAAGATTTTGCATGTATATGCAATTTTATGTGGAGATGCTCTACTGCTTCCATCAAATTCTTAAATGAACAAGCGACCCACAGTAGGTAAATTTCTGGTAAATGCAAATTGGGAGTTGGCTGAGTTTTTAGCTTACAACTTACCACTTCTAATGATATCACCCCAAAAAACTTCTGTGTGTATTTATAGTTTTGTTTTTCTTTACCTCCAGAAATATTCTACCAGTTAGCATCACTGGAAGCACTGATTGAGAACCCTGTTTCATGTATGATATCAGAAGTTGGAAACTCTATCAGTGAATCCTTGGTTTTCTTATGACTCACAAAGAATTTCACATACAGTAAGAGAAAATCTTGCTTAGTAACAGTCTGCACTACATATAATAATAGAACACAATTTGTATGTGAAAGTAGTAAGATATATTTCATTCATAAAAAGCACCATGCTTCTGGCTAGATAAATGATTTGAAGTCCCAGAGAGAAATTGTAATTTTTAGTTCTGGGATACCCTTATGCTACTTACACTTTTTAAAATTTAATACATTCACGTGTTTAAATGTATTGAGATTTTTAAGCTTGTGAATGAAATTAGCAACGTGCTGTGGCTGTCAACGTGATGCACTGCAATTCCCCCTGAGTGGTAGGGTTTAAATATTAATTCAGCTCTTGCACCTGTTTGCCGGCATTCGGCTGTTGAATTTCCATCATATTTAATAAGTCTCGGTGATGCAACTCATGTCCTTTCGCCTGGGCTCCTTTAATATAGTGTTAAATTCTCACCAATCTGAAATTCAAGTAATATTACAAATTTCAAACTGTTAATTAAAATCTGTGAACTTGAATGGTTCTGGATAAAATTGGCTTTACTCAGTGAGGTTCTTTTTAAACTTCTTCAGAGTCTCATCTAATACTCAACTCCTACCAGGTTAAGTCTGATGACAACATGATCTCACTATGGGTGGTTGAGATTTACAAATACTTATACAACAGGGAAAAAAATAAAGTTATAAGTTTGAACAAAAAGGTAATGAAGAACATTAACTGCTGAAATGAAATAAGAAACATGGCCCAGAATTAAAGGAAAGAACTGAAATTTTTCGTAATTATTTTTCAATAAAACTAATTCTATACTACTATATTAGTCCATCTTCATGCTGCTGATAAAGACATACCCAAATCTGGGCAATTTACAAAAGAAAAAGGTTTAATTGGACTTACAGTTCCACTTGGCTGAGGAAGCTTCACAATCATGGTGGAAGGCAAGAAGGAGTAAGTCACGTCTTACACGGATTGCAGCAGGCAAAATGAGAGCTTGTGCAGGGCAACTCTTGTTTTATAAAACCATCAGATCTCATGAGATCCATTCACTATCAGGAGAACAAACGGGAAAGACCCACCCCCATAATTCAGTCATCTCCCACCAGGTCCTTCCCACAACACATCGAATTATGTGAGTTATTAAATGAGACTTGGGTGGGGACACAGAGCCAAACCATGTCATTCCACCCTGGCCCCTCCCAAATATCATAACTTCACATTTCAAAACCAATCATGCCTTCCCAACAGTCCCCCAAACTCTTAACTTATTTCAGCAGTAACTCAAAAGTCCACAGTCCAATGTCTCATCCGAGACAAGGCAAGTAAGTCCCTTCTGTTTATGAGACTGTAAAATCAAAAGCAAGTTAGTTACTTCCTAGTTGCAATGGGAGTATAGGCAACGGGTAAATACAGCAATTCCAAATGGAAGAAATTGGCCAAAACAAACGGGCTACAGGCCCCATGAAAATCCGAAATCCAGTAGGGCGGTCAAATGTTAAAGCTCCAAAATGATCTCCTTTGAATCCATGTCTCACATCCAGGTCATGCTGATGCAAGAAGTGGGTTCCCATGGTCTTTGGCAGCTCCACTCCTGTGGCTTTGCAGGGTATAGCCCTGCTCCTGGCTGCTTTCACAGGCTACAGCTGAGCATCTGTGGCTTTTCCAGGTGCATGATGCAAGCTGTCGGGTGGATCTAACATTCTGCGGGCTGGAGGATGGTGGCCCTCTTCTCACAGCTCAACTAAGTGGTGCCTCAGTGGGAACTCTGTGTGGGGGCCCCACATTTCTCTGCCGCACTGCTCTAGCAGAGGTTCTCCATGAGGGCCCAAGCCCTGCAGCAAACGTCTGCCTGGGCATCCAGGTGTTTCCATACATCTTCTGAAATCTAGGCAGAGGTTCCCAAACCCCAATTCTTGACTTCTGTGCACCCACAGGCTTGACACCACATAGAAGCTGCCAAAGCTTGGGACTTCCACCCTCTGAAGCAACAGCCTGAGCTATAACTTGGCCCCTTTCAGCCATGGCTGGAGTGGCTGGAATGCAGGGTACCAAGTCCCTAGGCTGCACAGAGCAGGGGAGTCTTGGGCCTGGCCCATGAATCCACCTTTTCCTCCTAGGCTTCTGGGCCAGTGATGGAAGGGGCTGCTGTGAAGACCTCTGACATGCCCTGGAGACATTTTCCCCATGGTCTTGGGGATTGGCTTCTCGTTACTTATGGAAATTCCTGCAGTCAGCTTGGATTTCTCCTCAGAAAATGGGGTTTTCTTTTCCATTGCATTGTCAGGCTGTAAATTTTCCAAACTTTTATGCTCTGCTTCTCTTATAAAACTGAATGCCCTTAACAGCACCCAAGCCACCACTTGAATGCTTTGCTCCTTAGAAATTTCTTCCCCCAGGTACCCTAAATCATCTCTTTCAGGTTTGAAGTTCCACAAATCTCTAGGACAGGGGCAAAATGCTGCCAGTCTCTTTGCTAAAGCATAACAGAGTCACCTTTGCTCCAGTTCCCAACAAGTTCCTCATTTCCAACAGAGACCACATTGGCCTGGACTTTATTGTCCATATCGCAATCAGCATTTTGGGCAAAGCCATTCAACAAGGCTCTAGGAAGTTCCAAACTTTCCCACATTTTCCTGTCTTCTTCTGAGCTCTCCAAACTGTTCCAACCTCTGCCTGTTACCTAGTTCCAAAGTGGCTTCCACATTTTTGGGTATCTTTTCAGCAATGCCCCAATCCCAGTACCAATTTATTGTATTAGTCCATTTTCATGCTGCTGATAAAGGCATACCTGAGACTGGGCCAATTACAGAAGAAAGAGGTTTAATTGGATTTACAGTTCCACACGGCTGCGGAACCCTCACAATCATGGTAAAAGGCAATGAGGAGCAAGTCACATTTTACATGGATTGCAGCAGGCAAAATGAGAACTTGTGCAGGGCAACTCCCGTTTTTTAAAACCATCAGATCTTGTGAGACCCATTCACTATCAGGAGAACAGCATGGAAAAGACCTGCCCCCATAATTCAGTCATCTCCCACTGGGTTCCCTCCCACAATACATGGGAATTATGGGAGCTACAAGATAAGATTTGAGTGGGGACACAGAGCCAAACCATATCAACTACCTATGTCTTAATTTGTTCAACATAGATGGGATACCTGAAATTGAATCATGATTCCCATTACCTATTTAGCTGGTCACCATTATACCTAATTACTGGATATTTAACGAGTGATTGAGGCCTATTTGCCAGACACAGAAGTCTAAGCAGGAGGTTCTAGTATATTTGAGACTCATTACAAAATACTTTATTTGAACCCTTTATGAATATTCTACAGGGCATGCATTATTGATCCCAGAGTTGGGCCATATGCACTTCCCAGAGTTGGAAGATGGTAACACACAGATGATTAACAGTGCTGCCTTTTTCTTGAGGTCAGCACATACTCATAATCAATCCTAGCACTTGAAGATAAAGTTGCGTGCCTTCCTGTGGCATACTTACCTGCAATAGAACACTTCTCAATTATATTACAAATGTTCTTCAAAAAATATTTATCTGTCCTACTGACATATAAGCTTCCAGAAGGTAGAGGTCATGTGTTTTCATCATTTTTCTCATAACAGGCTTGTTGAAAGACCAATAGACTATCTGACTGAATTAAAGATGACATATAAAATTCTCCGACATCCAATAGCATATGGATTTTAATTAAATAATAAATTATAGATATCTTTTTTCACTCACATCCAAATTCAATACTGAACTTCCTCCTCCAACTTTTATTTTCCTACCTGCTCTATACCACTAAATTGCTCTAGAAATAGTGCCCAGTAAAGGCTTTTGGTTTCTAGAAGGACATGTATACATTTTGAAAAGCATGTTTCAAGGGCTAAAGGCATATATGTGCTATTAATCTCACTTTGGGACTTTAGCTTAGAAAATACCCTCCTTCCAAAAAAAATCCCTTAAATATGCCCAAATTATTTACTATATGGCTTTCAATAATAGCTCCCACTTGGAGGCCAACTATCTAATGATATGTAAGTTAATAAATTATGGTATCTCTACTGATATCTAGTATATTGGCATAAAATTTAAGTAATATAATAAAATAGTAAGTAAAGAAATCCAAAACTATATACATCCAATACTCCAACACAAAAAATGTGAGAATAAATAAAGAGATAAAAGTAACATGCGATAGCATATTTATGTTATGGTTGTACAATGGTATGACAGATTTTTAAGGTTTTTTTTTAATTTCCTAACAATTTTCCATGACATATAAACAAAGATACTTTTATAATAGAAAAATAAAAATCCTGTACTTTATAATCTTGAATTTTAATTACTGAATCATAAATTCATTAATCGTTATTAATAATGAATTCATATTTATGAATTCATGATCTTTATGATTATGAATTCATGATCTCAATGATCACAAGTTTTAATTATTTTTGCATGTGTTTGTGATGTAGATTTTATCAACAATTAGACAAGGTAAATTCTTACATTGTTTTTCTTTTGTCAAGTACCTATCATGTGCCCAGAAGTAGCATAGGTAGTTTTAAAAGGTAATTTCTAATCATTACAATAATCTTATAAATTAGAAACCATTATCCTATTTTAGAGAGGCTTAGAATAGTCATGTCATTTGTTCAAGTTCACAAAGCTAGTAAATGGTAGAGATGGAATCTGAACTTAGGTTTTTGTATGACTCCAAAAGTAACTTATTTTTCTATTACTCAGTGATACAATAGAAAACAGAGACATGAACTCTGACTAATAAAGTGAGAGTGAAGGGGCTTAAAAAAAAAAGAAAAAAAAAAAAAGACAAGTCCTATGGTTGGAATGTGTTCCCCAAAGTTCATGTGTTGAAACTTAATGCCCAACGTAACAGTATTGAGAGATGAAACCTTTAAGAGATGATCAGGTCATGAGACTCTGTCCTCATGAATGCTACTATCTCAGGAGTGGGTTAGTTTTTGAGGAAGTGAACTCCTGAGAAGAGGATGAGTTTGGCCCCCTTTCCTCTCCTGCATGCATGCTCTTTTGACCTTCTGCCTTTCTGCCAGGAGATGACATAGCAAGAAGGCACTCACTAGATGCTGCTCTTTGATTTTGGACTTCCCAGCCTCCAGAACCATGAACCAAATACATTTCTGTTGATTATAAATTACCCAGTGTCAGGTATACTGTTATAGCAGCACAAAATTGACTAACGCAACAAGAAAAAAAGAACAAAGCAATAAAACAATACAGCATATTGGCTTGGTAGTTTGATGGAAAAGTCCATTTTTCATCAAACGAGTATAGAGACAAAGTCAACAACTTTTAGGTCCTACCTGGTAGATTATCATTCACAGCTACAACTTCTGAGATAGACACCTGAAGCCCAAAGGGCACTAGACTAATGTTTTCCAGGAGACTATGCATAACTGTCAACATTTTTTCTTCTTTTTAGGAAGCAAATGTAGTAGCTTCAATATATAACAATGATTTCTATATATAACAATGAATTCTATATATAACATCTATATATATAGATTCTATATATAACAATCTATATATAAGATTCAATATATAACAATGATCTCTAAAACAGTTTAATGAATAACAATAATTGGGCAACAGAAATCTCCATTCAACAATCATAACTTAAATTATAATTAATAATAAAGCACACTATCTTGTCAAATTCCAAGCTTACAGCTTATTGTGTGAGGTCTAACATGTCACCTGGCTAATGAGCTGCTGGTGTACCTCAAATGAGTTGGCCACCCATCCTAAGAGTTCTTCAATGTGATGAAGAAAAGGGTGGGGAGGATGAAGTAGCAGCTGGGAATAACAACTTCAACAGAAAAAGGAATGCTTTCCTCTGTCTCAGCTTTCTTACACTGCTTCTTAAGCTTTAGGTTCCCAGTCCCTTGACTGCCACTGATATCTCTACCTGCTGACACCTTAACCATCCCTTCAAAGGGCAATGTAGCTGCTACTGGTATAGGAAGTCTTTTCTGATGAATCCATAAATGAAATTTGTATAGCACTGTCCAACTCACTCAAATTACCCACTAACTCACTCATTCTTATGTGTTCATTCAACAAAGGTTAAAAATAAACAGATATCTCTAGACATCTAAAATATGTTATCTGATTTAGTTATCCAAGAATCATTTGAGGTAGCTATTACTACTCATATTTTGCAGATGAAGAAATAGACTCAGAGAAGATAAATTTACAAAGCTAGTAAATTACAGAGTCAGCTCAAATCTATGTGAACCATTCTTGCTTTTTTAGGGCAGTCTATTGATTCCTTTAACACATGTTCTAAGAGATGTAAAGTATTCAAGTAAATTACATATGGTTGCTCTATCCTTGAAGAGCTCACACAGTTCATAAGGTAGACAAAGTATAACGAAGCAAATGCTAGTTAGGCATATGAACACATAATGAAAAAGTAAGCAACTTCAGGAGGATGACAAGAAGGAAAAGTTCAGGGCAGGATCTAAAGTAATAATATATGAACTGAATCTTGAAAGTGAGTATGAATTTCTCATGTACCCTGTACTATTTGTTCATAACATTTCCACAATTGATAATTATACATTTATTTGAATGATCTGAATATTTATTGCCTGTTTCTCTCACTAAGAGAAAGGATTAAATAACTTTCCAAAGTCACATAACCATTAAATAGCAAAACAAATATTTAATTGCTGCTCTTTTTGATTGTATAAAGCCTGCCATGCCACATTGCCAAGAGGAAGATAAAAGATGAACAAACTGCTGTGCTAGTTTAAATCAAAGACCATGCCCAACTTGGGAAGTAATGGATGGAATCTCTCTTCCTCTCTCTCTGTCTCTCTCTCACACACACACACAGACACACACACACACACCACCACCACCACCACCACCACCACTACCACCACCACCACCAGCAGCAGCATTTAAGCTAGGTCTTAAAGATGAAAATGTTTCAACTGGTAGAGACAGAAAGAGATTTTTTTCCAGGTGGAAGATATATCACAATCAAAGATACATGAAATACAATGTACAACATGTTTAGGGGAAACGGACAGAACAGTTAAGCCAGAATGTAGAATAATATCAGAAAATATGAAAAAAGAATAGCTCAGACTAGAAAATAGGCCTTCAAAAATCAAGCTCAGGAGTCTGGGATCAAATGCATCCATAACTGGAGTCATTGGAAGTTTTGAGCAAGTAAATGATGTGATTAGTAAAGCTGTGATATCTTAGGGAATTGGTTGGATATTAAGGAATGGAATAAAGCCCACTCAAATTAAGATTCTAAAAAAATTTAAAAGGAGGCATAGGAATCACAGAAAGCGAACTGCAGGAAATATTACTAGGCCTTTAAGGAACTGAGAAGCAATCAGACAAGCATTCTTTCCATGTCTGTGTTTGGTTCTATGTTCATGGGTGCATGCCTGTGTGTGTGTGTGTGTGTGTGTGTGTGTGTGTGTGTGTGTGTATCTCTGAACATTTCCTCCATTTTCTAGACATTCATTCTTTCCTCAAACTAATTGCCTTCATTCTGCTCTTGGTTCCCAGTTTTCCTAACTCTGACTTTCCCCTTGCTTTGGATTGACAATGAGGCAATTCTGTCCCCAAATCTGAAATTTCCATTACCATCTACTTATAGTTTCTAAGTTTTCTGGCTCACATTTTGAGAGAAGTATCTAATTTACATGACTCCCCAATTAGTTGCTTCTGGAGTAAACTGGTATAAACATAGGTGCCTAGGTTTCTTTACCAGGTATCAGTAGTTGATGGGGGGGGGGAGGTCTATGAAATTCAATGGGAAGAAGATATGGGTTGGGTAGAAACTCCAAAATATGTGTAATGCAGATGGATCTGAGTGGAAAAAGTGGACGTGGGTAAGCCTCTAAGTAGTCTATTGTAATAGTCTAAATAACAGACAAACAATGGTAATGGATATTTACAAGAGATGACTGAATTAAGAGCCACCATCAGGACAGAATTTAAGTGATCAAATGAAAAATTTTGTGTCGGGGGCACAGAAAAAAATGACTCAGGGATATCTCTGAGGTTTCCATCCCAGAGACTAGGAAAATGCTGTTGTAGCATCATAAAACACAGGAGATTGAATGTTCTAATAGTACACTTATCCCTTACAAGAAAGAAAATAAACGAGAACCAGAGAGAAAGAGTTATTTGTCTTGATTAATAGTCAATTATTGGCAAAAGAGGAAACAGACTTAGGGAAACTGGACTTGGCTAGAGGATGGTGATAAAAATCTGGATCATGGGTTGTGGGGTGTGCTTCAAGATCCCCAAAGCAATGGAAAAGAATACTACTCAATGGTAATAATTACAAATGCAAAGTGAAAGGTACCCATGTTAGTAAAGTAAAGATGAAAGGTAATAGGATTAGGCACTAAATAGTCAGAGATGAAGTAGAAGTTGGTCAGGACTAGAGTTAGTCACAGTTGTGCAGGTTTAGAACAAGAGAAAAAACAAGTTAGCTGGGAACCAAGAACAGTTTAAAGTGGAGGTTTGTCAGTCAACAGTGGTGGGGTGTCAAAAGTGAGATTTGTGATGAGTCAAAAGTGAGATTTGTGTGATCAACCAGGTAGTTGGCAGCAACCAAATGGAAGCCAGATATTACTGTAAGGACAACAAAGCCAGGAAGAGAAGACGATTTTGGTGGAGAAGATAACGAAAATTTCAACATTATACATTTTGACATTAAAGTATTGACGTGAAATTTTGGCAGACATACAGAGCAGGCCACTACAAATGAGGGAGTACAGCTTGGAAATGTAAGTCTGAGCCACAGCCATCTATGTATCTATCAATCTACCTATGATTAATCTATCTATTGGCTGATTGATAGAATGGCTATCCATCTTGCCATCCATGCCTATCTATCTATCTATCTATCTATCTATCTATCTATCTATCTATCTATCTAATCTTTCTTTCTATTTGATGAACCTGCTAAGGGAGACACTTTAGTGATGAAGAAATTTCAATGCAGCCTCACATATGGTAAACAGTGGGGAAAGAGAGTGGTTTCTTGCCCCTGGAGATTTGGGGAAACTAAATGTTATCATGCTTTGGTGATATACCATAATAACTGTCATTAAAAAAGCCCTGTCAACAAAAGATGACTAAAACAAACAAATTATAAGGTGCATCCGGCTCATATAAGATAACTGAATGATTTTAAAGAAGAATAAGAAACTTATGATCAGTTATAGCTAATTTCAAGAACTATCTGTTCTTTGAAGCACTACATAATCAATTACAACCCTGGGGAGAAGTCTATTCTATGAGTGGAAGTATGTCAATTAAAAAAATTAACAAATCGGTTACACAGCAGATTAGATAAGCCTTAAGAGTGAACCAGTAAAGTATCTTACCTAGATTATAACACAGAGATAGAAAGACGTGGGAAATACAAGAAACTAAGTGTTGCAAAGGAGTAGAGAGAATGGGAGGAAAAAAATATGGCTAGAAATAAAGTCTGACATTTTCAGGAATACAGAAATATTAAAGAAGCTCATTCTGTTTCATGAAGGACAAATAAAAACAAAGTCACAACATAATTAAATATGAATGACAGCAAAATCTTAAAGGTAACCAGAGAAACAGAAAGAATAACTATAAAATAAAGACAAGCAGACTTTTCATTAGCCATAATAGATGTCAAAAGATAGTGAAATGATATCTGCAAAGTACTAAGTGAAAATAATCATAAACCTATCAATTCTATACCCAACTAAGCATCATTCGAAAGCGAGAACAAAATAAAAATAGTTATACAAAATGTAGCAACATACTCTAATAACTTGTCTGTGTCTTTATCTTCATTGAAAATATCTTAAAATATGTACTTGGGTAGGAGGAAAATTAATCCCAGAAATTAATGGGATTCATGAAAATATTATACGAAATCAGTAAACATATATATGTAGCCAAATAAATACTATGACGTCTGCTATGTAACTAGGAAAGATCATTTTTTGTTAATTCTTAGAAAGTAAAACCTTTGTCTTCATCTTCATCAGTGCTCAGCACAAAGTAGACTTAGAATAAATACCTGATGGTTAAGTCGATACATAATACGTGTATGAAATAGGTGTTTCTAGGTCAAATTCACTACTTTGCTAATGAGAAAACTGAAATAACAGAAGACTGACCCTGTATTTTATGGAATATTTAGCCTGATTTACCATTTAAGAGAATTAGAAAGATACTACAAGTGCAAAGACAATTATTAGATTTTCTCTTATTTTTGTAGGTCTGAGTCTATCTAATAGTAAATGCCTGTATGCTGAAGAAACTAGTTGATTAAAAGGCCTTCTTTACTAGTTGTCCCTAGTCGAGCTCATTGTATAAACATCAAAACTATGAACAAAATCGCCATTCATTTATTCATTAAAGAAATATTGATTGAGCATCTATTTTAAGACAAATAATATATCAAGTTTTGATGATGCACCAATAAAGAAGACACATCTAATCCTTCCCCTCATATAGTCTTGTAATCCAATTGATAAGAATGTCATTAAATAAATAATTATGTATTAGGAGAGGTAAGAAGTCAGCAAATATTTCTGGTTGTTTACTATGTGTTATATGCTATCACACACAAAAAAAATGTAAAGAGAGGTGATCTATTCTATAGTTTATAATACAGTAGAAGTGATTCCAAGTGATTAGAAATATTTGAGGCAATATACAGTCATCTGAAGATTACAGTGATACAATAAATTAAAATGTTTGGGAAATGATGAAACTTAATATTTTTGACAAAACTGAAGAGTTATAAGAAATATAAAATATATTAAAAGTTAACAAATTCCTATTTTAAAAATTTTAAGAAACACATTTCCTAGATATTCCATAATTTTTCAAATTCAGCCACAAAGCAAAAGATACAATATATAATAATTTGGAAGTATTACTCTTCATTTTTAGTAACAAAGCTTAAACATCAAAACTACTCTTTCTTCCATTATTCCCCAGTCCCAAAAATGTAATCTTTGATCTTTGTCAATCCATTAAAATCGGGAATTCTCTCTCTTTGACATTCTTTAAAATAACTTGAACATTTTAAACTTTAAAAATGAAAGCATTTTTTATGGCTGCATAGTATTCCATGGTGTATATGTGTCACATTTTCTTAATCCAGTCTATTGTTGTTGGACATTTAGGTTGATGAGTTCATGTCCTTTGTAGGGACATGGATGAAACCGGAAACCATCATTCTCAGCAAACTATCACAAGGACAACAAACCAAACACTGCATGTTCTCACTCATAGGTGGGAATTGAACAATGAGAACACATGGACACAGAAAGGGGAACATGACACACCAGGGACTGTCATGGGGTGGGGGGAGAGGGGAGGGATAGCATTAGGAGATATACCTAATGCTAAATGACGAGTTAATGGGTGCAGCACACCAACATGGCACATGTATACATATGTAACAAACCTGCACGTTGTGCACATGTACCCTAAAACTTAAAGTATAATAATAATAAAATTAAATTAAATTAAAAAAAAAGAAAAAAAATGAAAGCATATGCTTGTCTTCAAAGAACATTCTGAAACATACAAATATAATAGCTGATGTGTGACACTACTACTTTAAGGAGTAGAGCTGCATACTGTTGATTCTCTCAAATTTTTGGGTGAAGTAAAGAGAACATGTTATTGTATCTGCCACCTAGACAAGATCTGAATCCATGTAAATATCAAAAACAAGATAGTTCAAATAATATGTAAGACTGCCTGATTTAAATTCTGAAATGGATCGCTCAGATAAATGTCTGTCACCAAATTCTTAAGGCTTCTGAATAACTAGTTATAGGAACAAATAATCTTTCTTCATTTTTAGCAAATAAAAAGGAGGAAAAGATGGCCTGGTTAGTCATATATATATTCACAAAATTAATATCAATGTGAAAACTGCTAATGTGTCAAACATACAATGACAGCAGGTCACTCTAATTTTCACTTGCAGAAGTACTAAAAGTATAAAATAACAAGAAATGGAGCAATGAGGTAACAGGATGCATTTTCTTTTCTCTTTTTCCCTAGAAGCAGTCTAAAATTCATCCAGAATCAGGAAGATCTAGAGTACGTGGTTACACTAAATTACTGTCCCAAAAATCTGACCCAGCTCAAGGTCACATTTAGGAAAGGGGATTCTAAGACAACGAGGAATTCCAGGAATTTGGAATTATATTAGGTCCTAGAATCGGACTCTGAATTGCCTGTCTTCTACTCTCCTCAGCCCCCTGAAATCCCACCTATTTCTTCATTTATTTTTCATTCATCTTTTCACGTCTGCAATTCATGGGTTTCTATTAGTTACCAGGAACTCTTCCATAAATAGGCATCACTTCTGCCCCTAAAAGGCCTAACTCAAAGGTCTCCTTGTCTATAACTTCTACTTGACCCCTCTCTTCATTAAGTCTAACCTCTCACTATACCAAAATAAATTTCTCTTTTTTCTGGGTTCCCATAACTTTTTGTTCATGACTCCATTATTTACAGTATTTATCACAAGATACAAAGTGCTAGGAGTATGTGATATCCTTGAAGACTGAGCTGTCAGCATTCTCCAGCAACACTGTTGTACCTTAATCATAAGAAAGGGATCTAGAACAGTGTTATAATGAAGAGCGCAGAGTGTAAAATGAGATTACTAGCTTCTAATCCTAGCTCTAGTTGACAAGAAGAAAGTAACCTAATCTTTTTATACTTCAGTTACCTCATCCATAACATGGGAATAAAACCAGTACCAGCCTCATGGGTTGCTGTGAAGATTAAGTGAGTTAATACAAGAAAATGATTTCACATAATACCAAGTATTTGCTCAGTAAGTGTTAGCTAGCATTATTATTTATCATTATTAGTATCATTAAATTAGGGTTGGGCTACAGTCAGTTGGGACTGGAACATTCCCTGCTCCCCATTTGGTGCTACAAACTGAGAACAGCTAGACTCTTTTAGGAAAATTTATTCAGGTTTTCTTTCTTTTTTTCCACATTCCATTCCCTTCTGAGTTGGAGTTCATGTACAGAATGTCTTTTGAAAGGATTACTTATTAAAATAAGAAATAAAACATAAGTTTACTTAAAAAATGTCATTTGCTAATTTAGTTGGCATGTCACCATACATACAGTGTGTAATAGATTGAATTCGAGAAATTTGAAATGACAGAAGAATAACTGTAATTTTCATAGCAGTGGCAATGACAACTATGATATATTGGTGAGCCATCCAAATTCAACTGTAGGTTTGACCATACCATTTTCCATCGGAGTGAAAACTGAACACTCTAACGCTTTTCCTTCCATTTCTTAATCACAGCAATGTTAGTATAAAGAGTACTTTTTGAGAAAAATGAAGGAAGCAACATGTAAGTTTTTTTTTTTTCTTAAAAAAGTTTATTTTGCTTCCCTGTCTTTTTTTTTTTTTTTAGTTTTTTTTTTTTAATTATACTTTAGGTTTTAGGGTACATGTGCACAATGTGCAGATTTGTTACATATGTATCCATGTGCCATGTTGATTTCCTGCACCCATTAACTCGTCATTTAGCATTAGGTATATAAAAGGATGTCAAATTATCTTGATCAGGAGTAAGTTTATGTTCCAACTAAAAGATAATGATTATTTCTTAATAAATGTTATTATTTTATTTTATTATTTTTGAGACAGAGTTTTACTCTGTCACCCAGGCTGGAGTGCAGTGGCACAATCTCAGCTCATTGTAATCTCCAGCTCCCGGGTTCAAGTGATTCTCATGCCTCAGCCTCCTGAGTAGCTGGGACTGCAGGCATGCGCCACCACACCTGGCTAATTTTTGTACTTTTAGTAGAGTCAGGGTTTCACCATGTTGAGCAGGCCAGTTTCGAACTCCTGGACTCAAGATCAGCTTGCTTTGGCCTCCCAAAGTGCTTGGAGTATAGAGTGAGCCACTGCGCCTGGCATAAATTTTATCTTATCATTATCTTTTATTTTGAAGGTTCTCTCTGGATTAACAAAATGATGCTGAAAAAAGATGATGGTTTCAGATATAGGTTGAGGCATGAGCCATTGATGCCACTGTGGAAAGATATACCTTAACGTGTCCCAGTGCAGAAAAAGACAATTATTCTTCTTCCTACATGTCACATAACTCTTAAGGGAAGAACATCTTGGAATGAAGTGATCAATCTATCACAAATCACACTGTTTGGTTATGGACAGGAAAATAGAATTGGAAATGGAAGTCCACACTCAGAGTTCCAACTACTGCATTCCTTTACTGTCTGAATTACCTTAGCTCTGAATACAGAGGAGAAAAAAATGCTTACAAGAATATTTGCACTTTAAATTTCACAGATAATAAATGTCATTTATGAGTCATAGCAAGATTTGTTATTCCTATTTTCCAGATGAGGAAATGAGGGTCAGAGAAGATAAGTGAACTTACTCAAGTTCACAGAACAGATAAGAGGCACAACCAGAAACAAAACTTGAGAATTTTTTATTCCATGTCCTGGAGAGTCTCACCTATTCCTCAAGCTGCTTTAATTTACACTGAAGACTTTGATGCTCAGGTTGTCTCCCTCTTCAATGTGAAGGAAAAAGTACAGTTTATCCTCAGTAACACCTAAGAACGTATATATTTTTTCCCTTGAATTTTTATTTTTACTTTGGCTGGGAATGTACGTATCCTTTTATTGATTTATTTATTCAACAAGCATTCATTAAGCTCTGGCTATGTACCCAGTTCATGAGTCAGAATAAAGGTTACACAAAAGTTTCAGGAGAGGAATAAATCCATACATTTAATCAACATGAATCACAAATATCTAAGAAGTTTCTTCCCCTCCTTTCTCTCATTCAAATAATTATAAGCCTTCTGTCACCTTTTGATTGTTTAGAGATCAATTATCTATTTTATCAATTATTTTATTTTTATTTAATCTAAATCTCAATGATCTGAAAAGTGACTGGTATACTTCTTTGATTTTTAACATGAGCTCTGAGACTACAAGTGAATTTCAACATTGGTTTAAGCAAAACATAATTGGCATGGTTATGTTTACTAAAGAAAAATAATGATTATTATCATAACTATTATTTGCCTCCATTTTAAGATGAGAAAGATGAGGTCTAGAATTATTCAAGTTTACACAAACAGCAAGTTGAAGAACCAGGACTTGAACAAAGATGTTTTCATTAAACTAGTTAGCATTTAACTGGTAATTTCCTTGATGTAACTGGAGAATGAAAAGAGCGCTAGAATACAAAAAAGCTCAAATAGAAAATATGGGCAGCCAGCCTCTTGAGGAAAACACACAGATTTCTTTATTCAAAAGGATGTCTAGAATCTATTTCATTTTTAAGACTATGCAAAACATCAATACATCAAATATATTAATTCTGCAAAATCCAGACCACGGCCATTTTTTCAAAATTAAGTGCATAAATTTTCTTTCTTCTGAAGAGCTTGATAATTTTTATATGTGCCATTCATCATTATGAAGGATTTTTAATTAATAAAAATATTCTATCAAAGCATTATTATTCTTCACAGCATTCTTAAAGAATAAGATGGGAATTAATATCATTTCAACTTACAAAGATGAATAAAGTACTAGAGGGCAATGTAGTTTTCCTAACTTACCTGCATATGTCAGTGTTAACGTTGTGGGGGACGTATTAGTCGTTTTCATGCTGCTGATAAAGACATACCCAAGACTGACCAATTTACAAAAGAAAGAGGTTTAATTGGACTTTACAGTTCCAAATGGCTGGGGAGGCCTCACAATCATGGCAGAAGGCAAGGAGGAGCAAGCCATCTCTTATGTGGACGGCAGCAGGCAAAGAGAGCTTGTGTTAGGGTCTCAGGTCTCATGAGACCCATTCATTATCATAAGAACAGCACGGGAAAGACCTGTTCCCATGATTCAATCATCTCCCAGTGGGTCCCTCCCACAACACATGGGAATTATGCGAGCTACAAGATGAGGTTTGGATGAAGACACAGAACCAAACCATACAAGAGGACGTTTGCTTTTTGTGACCTACAAGACTGAACATCAATTTTTAAAATTAATGTTGAAGTTATTTTACTGAATCCAAACATTCTAAAAGCAGAGCTTTTCTGATTGAATGTGCATTTTGTTAACTGCATAAATTAAAATTGAAAAAGTATTGCCAGGAGCAGTTGCTTACACCTTTAATCCCAGGTACTCAGGAAGCTGAGCCAGGAGGTTGGGGATCACTTGAAGCCAAGAGTTCGAGACAAGCATGGGCAACATAGTGAGACCCTATTTCTAAAGATAAAAATTAAAAAAATTAGCCTGCTGTGATGTTGGGCACCTGTAGTCCCAGCTACTCAGGAGGCGAGTCAGGCGGACAGCTTGAGCCTCACAGCTCACTGCAGCCTTCAACTATGATTGCACCAGTGCATTCCAGCCTGGGCGACAGAAGGAGACCCTGTCACTTAAAAAAAGTTTTTTAATAAAAAAATCTAAAAAATGTATTTACTAAGTACCTTTCAGGTGTCAAACATTAGGCTAAACGCTAGGACACAATGATTAGTACAAAAGTCACAGCAGGGCTCATAATCTTGGTGTTTATAGTCTAGAACAATACTGTCCAATAAAGACGTAATGTGAAATATGTTATTTAAAATTTTTCTATAGCCACGTTTAAAAAGCAAAATATTACTTTTAATACCATATTTGACCTAATATATCTAAAATATTACCATTTCAACATGTAATGAAGATAAAATTATTTTTGTAATATTACAATTTTTTTCAAACTAAGTCTTCAAAATCTGGTGCATATTTTAGTTTCAGGGCACCTCTTAATGTGGAGTAACTACATTTCAAGTGCTTTATAGCAACATGTGGCTGTTGGCAATGGTGTTGCACAATATAAATCTAAGGGAATATTTAAATAGTAAGCAAGCAATAAGATATAGCATAATAAGTGCCAGACAAGGGAATGCAGTGCAATGGCAGCACATAGGAGACCATCTCAACTAATCTGAGTAAAGTTGGAAAAAACAATTTGAGGAAGTGGCATTTCAACTGAGCTCTAAAGGATGAGCTGAAATTAGCCAGAGAAAAGGGTAGGGGTAGAGCAGGGAGGTGAGAGAACAGGAAGGTCAATATTCCAGGCAGAAGGACATCCAAGGCCTGCAGGTGAATGACTATGGTGTGCTGGAAAGACTATAAGAACTTCAATATGGCTGGAACAAAGGCTATTATGTGGAAAGGGGAAGATGAAAAGACAGGTAGGAGCCAGTTCATGGAGGAAGTTGCAAACCATGTAAAGGAGTTTTGCTTTTATTCTAAGAAATCTATCCTTTCTAAAGTCTCTACGCCTGCATTATATTTATGGAACTGGCAACTTCAGGCTGAAATGTGCTCGTCTTCACCGGAATACAATGGGGAGTAAGAGAGATGAAGATGAAGAGGCTAAAGCTAGATGATCATTTATTAGAGGTGATGAAGACTCTAGTTCTAGATTAGATGAGCCCCTTAGGCCATTTTCATCTCTTAGATTTTACAACTCCAACTCTTTAGCTAGAACATTAGAGTAAACATTATGTTTAATAAAATGTGGACTTGTTATTTATGAATCATTTTTGGAGGGAACACTGTATATAACACTGCATATGTGTTAAATATTTATATTAAGATTCATGGCTGGTAGTTCTGAATAGTATATGTATGAACATGTGTGGTAGTAAGAACAGTGAAATCCTACAGGTTGTTTTTGGAATTCTCTTTTAGTTGCTTATAAATTACTGCTTTGATAATTTGCAAAGTAATTCACAATGCCTGTAAATGCTCTGTTCCAACTTGGAGCCTTGAACCTGTCTTTTGGAATTCCTATCATATGGAAGAGTACTGGAACTGTAGTTATTTATACTAGCAAAAGGCATCAAACTTTAGATTTTACAATTAACAGTTTAATCATGTGACTTACAGGATCCCACTGAGTGTGTGATTCCAAGTGTGTTGTTCTTCCTTGTCCTACTGAATTATTAGTTTTTGGAAAGCAAAGAAAGAGATTTATATTTCCATCAATATGGATTTTAATATGTGTCAGGAACTGTGCTGCCTATTTCCTAGAGTGCTTGATAGTTTTGAACATATTTAGTATGAACTTACCAGAATCAGAAAACACATTTAAATATAAGTCATTGCATATTATAGCTTTCCAAAATACATGTTTGTTAAACAAAGATATTGCTTAGGAATTGTACTGGGTTTATAGAGTCCCCCACAATTTATGTCTACGCAGTACAATTCATGTCTACCCAGAACCTATAAATGTGATCTGACCTAGAAATAAGGTCTTTGCAGATATAATCAAATTAAGATTAGGATATACTGGATTAAGTGTGGGCCCTAAATCCAACATGACTGGTGTCCTTATAAGAAGAGGGAAATCTGGACACAAAGACAGATGTCTAGGGAGAATGCCAAGTGACTATGGAGGCAGAAACAGTGATACATTGACAAGCCAAGGAACACCAAGGATTGCTGGCAACCGCCAGATGCTAGGAATAGTAAGGAAGGATTCTCCCCTAGTTCCCTTCTAACATCTTGATTTCAGACGTCAAGTCTCCAAAACTGTAAAAGAATAAATTACTGTTGTTTTAAGGCACAAAGTTTGTAGTACTTAGTAACAGCAGCCCTAGGAAACCCATACAGGAACCTGTGCCCTTCCAATTGTGTCTCATATTTTCTTTATGTAGTACCTCGATTTATTGGACTTGACAGATTTAACCCTTTTCTCTGTTAAACAAATTGTGTGAGGGTAGGATTCTATTCTTTGGATTCTCTGGTATTTCTATACAGTTCTAGTCCCATCAAAAGAGGTGTGCACTTACAGCCCAGAATGTTCACTGTTGTTATTACATAATTTAATTACATGTTACATAAACTGATGAAATATGAATGCAAAAGGAAAGACAGCTGCAGTTCCCACGAAAACTAAGTTGGAAACTTTGGAAACTCTTGTTAAGGGTGAATCACTTAAAAAAACTTCAATCAAATTAGGTATGAATGAGGCAATTATAAAAGACTAAAATGAAATCATGAAAATCTAGAAAAAACTTCTCATTCAGATGGCTTTGCAAATGCCTTTAAAGTCTTACTTCATTTTACTAAAACTATAACCAGAACTTATAGGACATATGTCATGGGTGTGGTTTGTTAAGAATGAACTTTGTGGAACTGCAATTAAAACACAAGCATACAAATATATGTATATTTTTATAGGTTCTATAATTCTCTGCTTTTATCAAATCTTCTATTGAACATACTATCATAACTCTTGATTACAATAAATAGGAAAGAGAATTTTCACTGTAAGTAGAGATTATTATATGATGTTTTCACTCAGTTCCCTGACTGTATAATCTATTAGTCTATAAACTTTGTAAACACAGAGGTTGTATCTGATTAGCTCCTATTTTACCTTTAGTGTTTAGGATAGTGCCTAGTATAAAGCAGCCTCTCTCAAAATATTTTTTGAATAAATGAGCACAAAATGAAAACACATTTTTGTTTTTCCCTTTTCCAAAAATTCATATTATCAATAATAAAGTTGTATTATTATAGACTGATATTTAAGACATAAAAATGCACTAATTCCAGATAACTCAATGTTTCAATGGCATTTACTAAATTGAGGTTTTATTTACCATATGTGAATATTTTCACTTTTACTGTATCATTTCTCATAGCTCTAATGTGTTTTTCATATCATAATCTTTCTGAAAGTACTTAAATTGTTCCTATTGCACACCTTCACACAATTTCTACTTTATGCCAGTGTTCTTTCCGCAAGTTTACAAAGTAGGATGCACAGACAGAAAAGGTAGCTTAAAGGCAGATTCCCAATTACGCCTCAAATTCATGAGCTTCCGAATTCTAGATTACTATTGCAAGCTACTGACCCTCCCTGAGCCTCAGTTTCCTTAGTAATCAGATGAGGTTTTCTGACTAGACAATTTCTAGGATGCTCTCTAGCCCCAACCTCTCATTTTCAGCACCAATTTTAGATTTGCTTATAAATAAAAAATATCACTTCTCACTGCTTTTCTTTCCAATATGGGAGACAGAAAATAACACATAGGTAAATGATTACAGTAAGGATACGGTGGAGACATGTTAGTGAGTACGGAGTGGTTAAAGGAACACCAGACAGGGGATGACTTTAATGTCGGCATGCTGGTATAAACACTTTTTTAGGGGGAAAAACATGAAATATTTTATGTTCATATAACCACAAGAATTCTGCTCTTAAACTTGCCTAAAGAAATCTCAATGGTAAGTTTGAAGGGCCCTGAGATATGTGGCTTAAAAAACTAAAGGCTAGTCAGCTGTTTATATTTCATTACAATAACTAAGTAGAATATCATCTTATTTAATTATATCATAAAACAATTGCTATGTGATCTCTAAATAGTAATGATCTAAATGAATTTATAATTAAGTTTTACTTCTTAAACTATGGGTAATATTAAGAGACAGCCAATATCAGGTTCTATTTATAAGTTACACAAATATTCCTTTTTTAAAAACTTCTTAAAATTTACTTAAGTAATTTAATAGGAACCACTGAAAAAAATCTTAATACATTTGGTAAATAAAAATGATACAGGGTTTCAGATGGTTCAACAAGATGAAAAATTTACCATTGGAATTCTGTTAAATAACTGCAAGAGTTATATTTTTGCCTTGGAAAACTTTCATCACGGAACACAGCTGTGAAACAACTTTGGCTTCAAACAGAAAGGTTACAATAAAGCGCCTCCTAGCTAGAGTTAGGTTCAAGAGGTTTATGGTGGTGAATAGCGAAATAGCAGAAAAGATGAAATGTTTCAATAAGCCCCTCAGGCTGATTTAGTTAGCATTCACAAAGTGGAATAACCTATACATCATATACCCTTTGTTAGTTGGTTGTTTAGAATAGATATGTGAGTCACTGGATTTTATTTTAGCATTTGGGCAATGCAATTCTCCTTTTGCCCAAAATATTAAAATGCAGAAATGTGAAACTAAGAGAAGTAATGTCAGATCTTATACAGGGTGCTTATCAACCATTGTGATGGATCAAGAAATCCTTTCACTCATCATTCCGTGTTTCACCTTGGTAGGCACAAATGATAAATTATCTTGTGTAAAATAAAAATCTACTATTATACAAATTAGCAAACTATAGTATATTTTTTAAAAAAATTGTATTTGGGGGAGAGGTTTTTTGGGGAAGAAGCTTGCAAAAGCAAAAGAAAGCTGACATTAGTGAAGGATAGGCAAGATTCTATCCTGGATTTCAAGTACAAATGAATCCCTCTGGGAGTCTAGGGGATTAATGCACACACACATGTGCATGCGTGCACACACACAAACACATGCACACACGTAAATATAATTTTCTCTTAGACACCGTTGAGAATTAATGAGGCTACCTGCAACAATGCTGGCAAGCTGCTGGGTTCTGGTGATGGGGTAGATGCTGCGTGCCTGAACAATTGCTGAAGCGATTTTCTTGGCATGCTTCTCCTCCCCGTATGTTCTTAGGATAGATGCAAGTGCCTGTTGATCTAAAGCATTCACAACATCAGCAGCAGTGGGCATGTCAGGGTACCTACGCACAAGAAGAGCCAATTAGTTCACTGACGTCAGTTTTCATTGACAAGAGGTGAAACTTCTGAGTACTGAGACATAAAGTCAGACATACACACATACTCTAGGAGAACTGAGGTTTTAAAGTCAGAGACTGAAACCTTAAACAAATGAAATAGACTTCCTATTTCAACGACCCATCATTATGGCAAGTGGTGATGGTTTGTAACATTCATCAAGGTCAAGGCAGCAGGAAGTTAAAAATACTAACCTTAAACTTTAATTCACAAAGAAATTTTTATTGTTCCTGTATATTTTTCTCAAACTAAAACAATGAAAAATGGTTAGACTTAAGTTGTTCAAAATTTAAATTACTGCTTAAATGTTTTTTGCAGTATAGAAGATACAAGGTTTGCTGATAATATTTAAACAAGTCTAACTCAAGAACTTGACTAAATCTGAGGCTGTGAAATAACTGATTACCTGTGGAGACACAAATTGAACTTAGAAAATCTATAAAAAAAGATACTGCTGGTCAGTTTCCCTCACAAAAACTCATACAACCTTAATGGCAATAATGCATATTATTCTAATGTTTAACAATATTTGGTCATTCTTCTGTAACAAAGGTCACCATATGGTAAAATCTGGTAATCAATAAGCAGTATTGAACAAGTCTAGATAGTAATTTTAGGTGGAGGAGGAATAAAAAATACCAACCTCTGGTCAAACAGAATAAATTATAGTCAGAAACAGTGTTTACTCTGTCAGACCATTCCTGTTTATCTTAGGGAAATGGGCCAAAGAATTCTAAGTGATGAGTTAATTATGACTTTATATATTAGAAAAATAGCTTTGCTAATGGCACAGTTACTGCTCTTACAGTCAATATGCTGGATTGATTGTTGGTAACATACTGTGAGGATCTGTAAGTAACAAGGGTATGGTAGCTTTAAGAACTGAGAGTCCAACCAGAGTGGTGTTGCCAAGAAACACCTGAAACTCTCCTTAAAAGTACTAAAATATACATTGTTAAGGCTAGTGCCTCCAGGACAAAATCTTTTTGCTGTCTTTGGCTTATCCCCTGATTTGTCATGACTTTCATCTCTCTTGATGTCTCTTTGTCTTTCTTTTTTGTCCAAATCTCGCTTTTCAGAATTTTTTTTTTTTTTTTGAGACAAAGTTTCGCTCTTGTTGCCCAGGCTGGAGTGCAATGGCAGATCTCAGCTCATTGCAACCTCCGCCTCCTGGATTCAAGTGATTCTCCTGCCTCAGCCTCCCGAGTAGCTTACAATAATTTTTTTTATGTCGGTCTGCCATTAAACTCACAGAACAATGAATGTCTTATAAGGTAGCCCTATTTCTATCTCAGTAGGCTTTGCCTATTCAACTTTGAGGATGAAGATCTGGTTTTTAGAGTTCAATTGATCTGGATTAGAATCCTGGCCTTGCTACTCATATTGAGTAAGACTTTTAACCTATTAGAGCCTCGATTTTTAACCTGTGAAATGAAAGTAACAATTCTTAACTCACGGAATGGTTTGGATAATTATTGGTGCACACAACTGTAAAACAGAAATACAATGCCTGGAACATAAAAGATGCTCAATGCATGCCACTGTCCCTTAGACCTTCCCCATTCATAAATTTGCAAGGCATAATTCGTGGCTTAAGTGACAAAAATCCCTGCTAAACCTGACCTATTTGTGAATTCAACTGCTCAAACCACTGAGCATTTGAATGAACTGTGTTAATGACGTGAAATTTAGAAATTTATCCATGGGATACAGCCCAGCTTTACCAAGATAATATTATGATGAGTATGGATGTACGTAGCAGTTTTTAATTATGCTTTTCTATGTTTAAATAAGAAAATTAAAAAGCATTTTGTTCAACACACATAATTGTACTCTAAATAAATAATTGGACAATACACATAATTTTATTTTACTCTTATATTAACAATGATAGAAGTTTCCATAGTGCTACAGTACAAAAGGTGAAACACTAGAAGGTTTGGCAGGCTGCTAGCCAGCTTCAGAATAGGCATTCATGTGGTCAAGGAGTCAAGATCCAAGGGCTTCCCCCCAACTAATAGATTTCATCTTGTCAGTCCTCCAGAGTTCACTGACTTACAGTGACTAAACTTAGAAAGAAAATATAAACACAATTAATTACCTTCTAGTGAAGACTATAACTGCCAACAGAACTAGACTCTCAAATTCTTGAAGCTATTAATTTCTTTCTATGGCTTCTACATAGGAAACCTTACTATAATCCGAAAGCTGCTGTTGAAATTGGAATCAGCAGAGAATAAACTATGTTTTAAGACTCAAGTGTTAAATGGCGACTGGTTAAGGAAGCCTCTTGCATCCATCTTCATGACAGGGATACATCTCCCTTCAGGAATTAACAGGCCACATTTTTTGGCCTGGATGAGCCAAGGCAAACATATACAACTTGGATTAGCACTGCACATGTTTGAATCTATGACTTTTCTTTTTCAATAAATTCATGTGAATCAACTCCCCCTTTTCAAATGTCACATACTTTCTTCAGAGCTGTTATAAGAGCTATTTATGACAAACCCACAGCCAATATACTGAATGGGAAAAAACTGGAAGCATTCCCTTTGAAAACTGGCACAAGACAGGGATGCCCTCTCTCACCACTCCTATTCAACATAGTGTTGGAAGTTCTGGCCAGGGCAATCAGGCAGGAGAAGGAAATAAAGGGTATTCAGTTAGGAAAAGAGGAAGTCAAATTGTCCCTGTTTGCAGATGACACGATTGTATATCTAGAAAACCCCATTGTCTCAGCCCAAAATCTCCTTAAGCTGATTAGCAACTTCAGCAAAGTCTCAGGATACAAAATCAATGTGCAAAAATCACAAGCATTCTTATACACCAATAACAGACAAATAGAGAGCCAAATCATGAGTGAACCCCCATTCACAATTACTTCAAAGAGAATAAGATACCAAGGAATTCAACTTACAAAGGACGTGAAGGACCTCTTCAAGAAGAACTACAAACCACTGCTCAATGAAATAAAAGAGGATACAAACACATGGAAGAACATTCCATGCTCATGGGTAGGAAGAATCAGTATCGTGAAAATGGCCATACTGCCCAAGGTAATTTATAGATTCAATGCCATCCCCATCAAGCTACCAATGACTTTCTTCACAAAATTGGAAAAAACTACTTTAAAGTTTATATGGAACCAAAAAAGAGCCTGCATTGCCAAGACAATCCTAAGCCAAAAGAACAAAGCTGGAGGCATCACGCTACCTGACTTCAAACTATACTACAAGGCTACAGTAACCAAAACAGCATGGTACTGGTACCAAAACAGAGATATAGACCAATGGAACAGAACAGAGCACTCAGAAATAATGCCACATATCTACAACCATCTGATCTTTGACAAATCTGACAAAAACAAGAAATGGAGAAAGGATTCCCTATTTAATAAATGGTGCTGGGAAAATTGGCTAGCCATATGTAGAAAGCTGAAACTGGATCCCTTCCTTACACCTTATACAAAAATTAATTCAAGATGGATTAAAGACTTAATGTTAGACCTAAAACCATAAAAACCCTAGAAGAAAACCTAGGCAATACCATTCAGGACATAGGCATGGGTAAGGACTTCATGTCTAAAACACCAAAAGCAATGGCAACAAAAGCCAAAATTGACAAATGGGATCTAATTAAACTAAAGAGCTGCTGCACAGCAAAAGAAACTACCATCAGAGTGAACAGGCAACCTACAGAATGGGAGAAAATTTTTGCAATCTACTCATCTGACAAAGGGCTAATATCCAGAATCTACAATGAACTCAAACAAATTTACAAGAAAAAAACAACCTCATCAAAAAGTGGGCGAAGGATATGAACAGACACTTCTCAAAAGAAGACATTTATGCAGCCAAAAGACACATGAAAAAATGCTCATTATCACTGGCCATCAGAGAAATGCAAATCAAAACCACAATGAGATACCATCTCACACCAGTTAGAATGGCCATCATGAAAAAGTCAGGAAACAACAGGTGCTGGAGAGGATGTGGAGAAATAGGAACAGTTTTACACTGTTGGTGGGACTGTAAACTAGTTCAACCATTGTGGAAGTCAGTGTGGCGATTCCTCAGGGATCTAGAAGTAGAAATACCATTTGACCCAGCCATCCCATTACTGGGTATATACCCAAAGGATTATAAATAATGCTATAAAGACACATGCTCACATATGTTTACTGCGGCACTATTCACAATAGCAAAGACTTGGAACCAACCCAAATGTCCAACAATGATAGACTGGATTAAGAAAATGTGGCACATATACACCATGGAATACTATGCAGCCATAAAAAAGAATGAGTTCATGTCCTTTGTAGGGACATGGATGAAGCTGGAAACCATCATTCTCAGCAAACTACCGCAAGGACAAAAAACCAAACACCACATGTTCTCACTCATAGGTGGGAATTGAACAATGAGAACACATGGACACAGGAAGGGGAACATCACACACTGGGGCCTGTTGTGGGGTGGACGGAGGGGGGAGGGACAGCATTAGGAGATATACCTAATGTTAAATGACCAGTTACTGGGTGCAGCACACCACCATGGCACATGTATACGTATGTAACTAACCTGCACATTGTCCACATGTACCCTAAAACTTCAAGTATAATAAAAATAAATAAATGTATTCTCCTAAAAAAAAAATCTTTGATTAAGTTATAGTCTATACCATCTACCTGAACACCATTCAACATTTTAAGATATATTTACTCAACTCTAATTTCATCCATTAGGTATTAATTTTAAAATCTCAATGTCAATGTTATTTTCAAGCTCTTGGGAAAACCACAGGACCCTGATTCACAAACTACAGTTTGCTGATAAGTCTTTAAATTAACAATATGGGATTTACTACTAGTAACTAGAAGTTTTGTTCATTGTATTTCAGAAATTGGCTTGATGTTTTATTACCTCTACACAACCACTTCCATCTCCACACATAAGACTATATTTCATCTTTACTATTAGTTACTTGTTTTTAAAGGACTTTTATTATTTTCTTTTATAATTACATTCTTTATTCTGTGAATGCCAAAAACATGTGCAAAAGAAGGTATAACACTTTCGAACAACAGAGTCCCCACAACTATAGGTAACGAGCCAAGTTAACAGGTCATATCACAACATAGGGAAAAAGGCTATATGTGAATAATTACCACAAAACAAAGCAGTTTGTGGTGGGGCATGATATGAGAGAAAAAACCACAGTTAAGTTTTACAGGTATAGGCTGTCCATTCCCTAGGTCAGTATTGAGAATAGACATAGGTCCTAATCTAAGCTTTTACCATTAATTTAGACAATTAATATAAAGAAATTGTTGGCCGGTAATGGTGGCTCATGCCTATAATCCCAGCATTTTGGGAGGCTAAGGCAAGTGGATCACTTGAGGTCAGGAGTTCGAGACCAGCCCAGACAACATGGTGAAACTCCATCTCTACTAACACAAAAATAATTAGACGGGCATGGTGGTACACGTCTGTAATCCCAGCTAATCAGGAGGCTGAGGCATGAGAATTGCTTAAACTTGGGAGGTGGAGGTTGCAGTGTGAGATCATGTCACTGCACTCCAGCTTGGGTGACAGAACGAGACTCTGTCTCAGAAAAAAAAAAAAAAAAGAAAAGAATTATTTCTATACTTTCCTAGAATATGATTGTTTTTGTGTTATTTAATCTATTTGAATAATGGAGAATAAAGGCTAGTATTTCCAGGAAGAGGAGGTGTAAAAGATATCTTATTATAGTACTGTGTTTGATATCGTATCATAAATTACAGTTTCTCTGGAGAAGGTTCAAACAAAGTGACCACATAAGACAGGACAAAACACACTTACTGACTTCTAGGATCTTGCCTTTTTTTTTTTTTTCTGTATGCTAAAACAGGATGCATTAAATATATGTACTTCTTTTTGCTTCTCACAAGAGGCATAGTTGGGCATGCATAAAAATGAAATTGTTGTTGCAGTAACGTGATATCTCCTGATATTGGTTAACACTCTAAAACCCATATTGTATAAGTAAAAAAGATATTCAGTATGAGTTATCCTCTTCACTATTTTGTGTAAAGGCAATAATTGTTTTTCTTAAAAATCCCAAATCCAGAGAAATACTGATATGTATAATGAGTATGAAACAAACTGATTTATTATGCATTGGTAGTATTAGGTGCAGGCATGTAATGGAAATTCTGTAGTCTTAAAAAAATTAAATGCAGAGTGTTTTTGACAAATTGATTTCTTGTCGTGAGAAGAAATGCTTTACGAATACTCACCTGCCACCATCCATTCTCATGTCCAAAGGGCCATCTTTCCGAAGGGAAAAACCTCTTTCAGGTGTATCAAGTTGCATGGAGGAACACCCAAGATCCATAAGAACTCCATCAAAAGTTCCTGGCTGCACTCCAGCTTTCATTAATAAGGCTTCTGCCTGGCTGAACTGGCCCAGCATAGCTCGGATTTGTTTACTGTGAGTAAACCCAGGAGATAGAGAAAACACTCCTGTTAGATTGAAGTCTTTCTAAAGTCTATGATCAATGGAAGGGAGCACATTCTATTATTACATGATTTAACCGATATATATTTACTGAGTGCTTAGTGTTGTATAAAGACATGGATATGGAAACTATACATCTTGGGTTTCAAACACCAGAGCTGGTTTAATGTAATTTTATTACTGCTGATAAACACAATTTATTGTATATCTTTGTGAAGGGATACAATATATTCATAAGTTAGAAAAATTCCTATGTCAAACCAGGTCTTTCATATTTTCTTTAAAAATTCTTAAATCTATGGGTAGAGAAAAAAGCATATGTCATTCTATCAAAAGAATAACGAGTAAGCCAATTAAATACAATACTATAATATAAATCATAAAATGATGTCAAATATGTTCAAACCAATCATTTTAGCTTTCTCCATGTTTTTCCTATAAATTAGAATAGGGTGCCATGCAGCTATAAACTTGAGGAATGAAACTATGACTAAAATAAATGCCTTCTTGCTGAAGCAATGTATTATCTCTCAGCAGGGATTCTGAAGTGAATGGAGCATTTAGAACCAACAGACAGGCAGGAGTTGGGATCACCTTGCAGCTATACTAATTCTTCTTCCTACAAGTGAGATGCTGCCTTTAGGGTTCTTCAGAAGCCTTAAGGCAACTAGCATGCATTTTGGAAGGTGAATGAGAAGAGAAAATTGGGCAATACTCTCAAGATGTCATTCCCTCTGTCTAAAGGTGGGTAGAGTGAGTTTGGATTTCAACAGTGTTGGACAATTTACATTTATGATATTTACTTATATGGTATGTTGTTTAAGGTGAACTTCACAGCTCATTAGTAACTTTTAAATAAAATTCCATTGGAGAAAGTAACTGAATATTTGCTATAGGTTAGGCATTATGTTATTTGGAGTGTACATAAAGATTAATAAAGCATGACTTTCTGTACTTTGAGCTGACAGGAAAAGATGTATAAACAATTTACAAAATAATCTGATGCATGCCACTAACAGAATAATGAACAAATTGCCCTGTTCTTATTTGGAAAATAAAAATGCTAAGACTAGCATTGGAAACACAGAAATAACAGAATACTACTATTGAAAGGCAACTCACAAGTCAATTGTTACTATCACATAACTGATATTTGAATTTTTCCCCAATCCAACATCACTGCTGTGTAAGTAGACAGAAAGGAGAGTCATTGTTTTAACTACCTCCTGTATATGCCATTGGGAGAGAGGGATTCCAATTCTAAGGTTGTGAATATAGCCAAACACAGGATTTCATTTGGCCCAACACTGGCCAGATGAAACAAAAGTTTGTTTCATTTTAATTATTTTATTTAACTTTTAAGTTTAGGGGTACATGTGCAGGTTTGTTATATAGGCAAACTTGTATCATGGGGGTTTGTTGTACAGGTTATTTCATCACCCAGGTATTAAGCCTAGTATCCATTAGCTATTTTTCCTGATCCTCTCCTTCCTCCCACTTTCCCCACTTTGGTAGGCCCCAGTGTGTGTTGTTCCCCTCTATGTGTCCATGTGTGGTCATCATTTAATTCTCACTTATAACCACTAGCATGTGGTATTTGGTTTTCTGTTCCTGCATTAGTTTGCTAAGGATAATGGCCTACAGCTCCATCCATGTTCCTGCAAAGGCCATGTTCTCATTCTGTTTTATGGCTGCTTAGTATTGCATGGTGTATATGTACCACATTTCTTTATCTGGTCTACCATTGATGAGCATTTAGTTTGATTCCATGGTTTTGCTATTGTGAATAGTGCTGCAGTGAACATATGTGCACATGTATCTTTATAATACAACAATTTATACTCCTTTGGGTATATACCCAGTGGTGGCATTGCTGGGTTGAATGGTATTCTGACTTTAGGTCTTTGAGGAGTCATTACACTGTCTTCCTCAATAGTTGAACTAATTTACACTTCCACTAACAGTGTATAAGCATTTCTTTTTCTCTGCAACCTCGCCAGCATCTGTTATTCTTTGACTTTTTAATAATAGCCATTCTGAATGGTTTGAGGTGGTATCTCATTGTGGTTTTGATTTGCATTTCTCTAATGATCAGTGATGTTGAGCTTTTTTTCATATGTTTATTGGCTGCATGCAAGTCTTCTGAGTCAAAAGTTTATTAATCACGTATATTCCCCTCCCTGCCGAAGGGAAGAAGGCATTACTTGCCATGCAGGGTCACATAGGGGTTGCACTCAGGAAGAGACTGGAAAATCAGGGGCTGTGAGAAGGAGATTTTAAGAAGTTGGGTTGCCCCCTGGTTCCCAGAAGAATGTGATTGGCTTGTTTGGATAATCCCTTGAGCTGGCAGAAATTGAACCTGCTAATGAGGGATAAGCAAAAATTATGCCTGATCGCTTTGATAAAAAGGGTTTTTTGGCTAGGTAAACTTATCTGCAAGAATATAGTGGGGAGAGAAACTTGTGGCTAGGCTGAGAAAAAATTAATTTATATATATATTAAAAATATAAATTATAGCTCCTTCCACGCCACCACAATGGTGCACCTGGATGTCCTGGCTGATGCTCTCAAGAACATCAACAATGCCAGAAAGAGAGGCAAACGAGGTTGTTATTAGGCCGAGCTCCAAAGTTATTGTCCGGTTTCTCACTGTGATGATGCAGCATGATTACATGGGCGAATCTGAAATCACTGATGATCACATTGCTGGGAAAATTGTTGTGAACCTCACAGGCAGGCTAAACAAGTGTGGAGTGATCAACCCCCAGATTTGATGTACAACTCAAAGATCTAGAAAAATGGCAGAATAATCTGCTTCCATCCTGCCAGTTTGGTTTCATTGAAATGACAACCTCAGCTGGCCTCATGGACCATGAAGAAGCAAGAAGAAAACATACAGAGGGAAAATCCTGTGATTCTTTTTCTAGAGATGTAATACATATTTACAAATAAAATGCCTCATGAACACACACACACACACACACACACACACATTGTCTCTCTCTCTCTCTCTCTCTATATATATATGGTATATATATGGTATATATATATGGGTTTTATATATATGGTATATATATATGGGTTTTATATATATGGTATATATATGGGTTTTATATATATAGAGAGAGAGAGAGACAATGTGTGTGTGTGAGAGTACATATATATAGTGTGGAGAGTACATATATATATATAGTGTGGAGAGTACACATATATATAGTGTAGAAAGTACATATATATGTACACACACATATATATGTACACACACATATAGATATAGTGTGTGTGTGTGCATGTGTACATACTACTGGTTCTGTTTCTCTGGAGAATCCTGAGACATAATATCTCAGGTACTATTTGATATTAATATGAGTAAAATAAAATTATGCCTGTTTTCTAGTGAACTCCACTTAAGCAAAACACTACTTTCCCCAGAAGTTAAGGAACACATAATAACTAGGCCTTAATCTGGGGTCTTACACCACAGTCCTTAGCTCACGTTTGAACATTCTCAGTAATAGGAACTCACTACTGTTTTGTTAAACACTTCTTTTTTACTTGATAGCTATTTTATCACTATTTCTATAACTTTTGTCCCTAGTACTCCCCTATGTCAAGCAAGTTGAAAACCTATACCCCAGAGCAGCCTTTCATACTTGTACTGTTAGCTACTGTAAAGGGTATTTGTTGGCTACCTTAGTTTCCAATCTGTCAATTCTAAAAGGAACTCATAATTTCGGTTACATATTTTGGGAAAGATTGATCATATCCATGATAGTTTATATGTCAACTTGGCTGAGCTACAGTGCCCAGTTATTTAATCAAACCCTAACTTATGTGTTGCTATGAAGGTGTTTTGTAAATATGTGTAATACCTACAATCAACTGACTTTAATTAAACGCTATTATCCTTAATAATATAGATGTGTCTCATCCAATCAGTTGAAAGGCCTGAAGTTTCCCAGAGGAAGAAGAAATTCTGCCTCAAGACCACGATATCAGCTTCTACCAGATAGTTTCCAGCCTGCTGGCCTGTCCTACATATTTCACATATGTCAGACCCCACAATCAGGTGAGTTAACTCCTTGAAATAAATTTCTTCATATAATAAGATATCATATATATATATATATTTATTTATCTACTTCCTATTGATTCTGTTTCTCCTAGTAGCCTGATAGACATAATATCTCTGCATAAGAGGTAGATTTTTGATTAGCTACACTACTTTGTGTACATTATCCCAATGGCCCACTATAATTGGTTCAGAAATTGGCACAAGTCACAACTCTGGCAAGTGAGATACAAGAGATACTTTCTGGTGTCAGGGGAAAGAAGATTCTTCTTTTTTCCACTGAGCTCCTGGGGCAAGAAGGTTTTTCTAACACTTGCTTGATATGAAAGAAGCAGCACACAGCTCTGATTATTGCTAGCAAACCAGCAGTTAAATTGTCCCAAGGAAGGAGACAGTGGCAGCCAATTTTGGCCAACACTATAGAAAGCAAAGTAGAGAGAAAGATTTACCAGGCCACTGAATTGAGCCTCACCTGAACGTACTCCTGAAGTTTTAAGTTATAAGAACCCATACATTATCTTTGTTACTTAAAACAGTTTGATGGGTTATGATTTTACTTGTAATTGAAAACATGCTAACTACTATAGCTATCATGCCCTTTAAGTCTTCTTTACTCCAAAGCAGGGGTGTCCAATCTTTTGGCTTCCCTGGGCCACTGAAAGATGAAAAATAGCCTTGGGTCACAAATACAATACACTAACACTAAGGATAACTAATGAGCTAAAAAAAAAATCACAAAAACATCTCATAATGTTTTAAGAAAGTTTATAAATTTGTGTTAGGCCACATTCAAAGCCATCCTGGGCTGCATGTGGTCTTTGGGCCGGGGGTTGGACAAACTTGCTTTAAACCATGTATGTTACTTAATTCTCATATTGCTATAAAGAACTGCTTGAGTCTGGGTAATTTATAAGGGAAAGAGATTTAGTTGACTCACAGTTCTCATGATTGTAAGGGAACTTATAATCATGGTGGAAGGCAAAGGGGAAGCAGGCACCTTCTTCACAGGGCAGGAGGGAGGACAGAGTAAGTGCAAGCCTGGGAGATGCCAGCTGCATATAAAACCATCAGATCTTGCGAGAGCTCACTCACTATCACCAGAACAGCATGAGGGAAACCACCTACAAGACTGGATTCCTTCACCTGGTCCTGCCCTTGCCAAATGGAGATTATGGAGATTACAATTTTAGGTAAGATTTGGATGGAGACATAGAGCCAAACCATATCACCATGTATATTTTGTTTCTTTAACCATACCCCACATAAAAAAAAAATATTCTCCATGCTGGCTGCTCTTTTCTGAATGTGTTCCAGTCTGCCTATGTCCCTAGATCTGAATTCCATAATGATCAGCAAGAAAAAAGTAAATCCTTGCTCCCCTTGTTCTAGTTATATTAATAGAGCTCAAGCTCAAGATGAAATTAGTTTTAGAATTTATTTCACACTGTTGACTTATACTGCCTAAATCCCTTTAGTCTTTTTCATGTACACTGCTGCTAAGCCTATTTCCTCCATACTGTACTTGGGTAGTTTTGCTATTTTTTTAAATGTAAGTACAATTTTTGTCTTATGCATTTTCTACAGTCCTTTCAGGATTCAGGGATTATCTTCAACAACAGAAATCTTCTTCATACTGCAGCAAAAGCCTGTAACAAATCACTACTGTCCAGTCTTAATTCCTTAGATAGTATAGTTATTATCCTGCTTACAGCTAAGTACTTGTAAAAATAAACATAAGATCTTATAGAAGATGTTTGCATTCTTGGATGTCCTCAAGCTTAGCTGTTTAACAGAAAATATTCATACAGTTTCATAACTCACTATGAGTAAATAACAAAGATGTAATAATCATTGTGGTATAAAGCTCAACATTATAATGTACAAGTATGAAAGTATATAAAAAATGATGCACCACCACAAAATAAATGTGTCTTAAAACTCTTTAAGACAGAGTTTTCTGATGCTACATCAGTTATGTTTCTAGAATTGAATTGTTCTCTGAGTAAAGGAAACATCCATTAAGTTTGCTGACCAACTGTTGAAAACTCAGCCACAACTTTAGACTCTGCTCATTATCTCATATATGCAATTACGTTAAGGCTAATTTTCCTAGATAGGCAGATTACATGCCCACTTTTCCCTCACCCACTCCCCTTCCATTGCTCTCCTCTTTCCTTTACTTCTTCTTTTCCTCCATTCTTCCTTTTTCCTTTCAAACTTTAATTTTCAGTATTTTTGAATGTGCATTTTACAAGTGTTAAAAGTAATAGAAAAGTATCATCCTATGTTCTCCAGGATGTAAGTAGAATGTTGCTTGTGATCCAGAACACTTGCTAAATGAGAACACTTTCTCAATCCAACCCCAGTAAAAGTCAAGGGACGCAGCAGTAGAATGCAAACAATACCTTGGTTGTAGGCAGCCATTTCTGAGGTTCTCTGACTGTAATAAGTATTGTTAATCCCGACACTGGCAAGTCATTTGCACTTGTAGTACAAGTTATAAACCCATTTTACTATAAATGACTAAGGTGCTCTAGTATATATCTGAGACTGGTGATATAAGAATAGCTACCACTCACTGTGTACTTATTAGAATTGAACATGGAACATGGAACTTCACCATTCTTCTAACGGCATACAATCTAATAAGAGGAGTTAAGAACAAATTGCTTCGCAAATTATAAAAATCAGTCCACTCACAAGGTTGGGCATCCTGTAGTTAATAAGTGCTCATCCATCTTGGCTACAGAAATCTAAAATTCCCATGGTTTCTAAGGTGCTTGATATAAAAGGGTACTTTTGCTGTCCAGGAATAAATAATTTTGTTTCACAGACAGTAGACTTATTTATGTAAAATCAGGGCTGCTGGATAAAGCAATTTAAAAATATAAAATCTGTTCACAAATTTTCAAGAAAAACTTTGAATTTGGAACTAACTTTCTGAGACAGCACAGGAAGAAAAACATCTATTACGTTTATCCTCCTAGGATATAACACTCTTCCAGCCTAACCAATAGTACTAAATAAAGGCTTTGAGTAATTATACATCTTTAATCTCAAGCACAGTAATGAATACTACCATAATATGCAACAAATGTACAATGCAGACATACACAACTGGCAAAAACATAAAAATGGTCCATGAAAATGATTAATGATGATGGTCATGATTCTCTCTGGATCACTTAATTTTTGCTATGTAACAAACTACCACAAAATGTAATGGCTTCTTATGATTCTATGGGTCAGCAATCTAAATTGGGCTCAGCTTGGTGATTCTTTTGACAGTGGGTTGACTGAGGCCTAGTTGGTACCACATGGCCTCACTTACACATTGGGAAGTTGGTTGAGGTAAAGATGATGACTGGACCATATGTCTCCAGCATTTAGCAGGTTAGCCCAAGTTTTTCCAAAGAAAGAGTGGTCTTGTTTCAAAAGTAGCAATGTAGGGCAATCCCAATGCACAAGAACTTTTAAAGTTTCTGACTGTGCCCTGTTTTCTAATATCCTATTAGCCAAGGGAAGTCAAATAGCTCAGTTCAGATTCAAGGGCTATAGTAACAGACTTCACCTCTTGATGGTAAGTGTTGATGGACATCATGCAAAGAATGCATACAGAAAAGAGACAAATTCTAGGAAGCATTTTTATAAACAATATATCATACTCTTTTTATATTTAGGAGTTAATTTGTAATTAGGAAGGAGAAAGTGTACTTTTTTCCCTCTAACCTAGATTCCCTTCTGCTGATTGAGACTTTTTATTGTTACAAGGTAGTTTCTTTTTAAAAGCATTGAGAGAAACACGCAGTGTCGGTTGGTGATTGACAGTACAACTCCTAAGCAGACTAAAGGGCAAGGTTCCAGTGCCAGAAATATAAATCTGGGTAGAGACCAAATAGGAGTCTGTGGCACAGGGGTCTGTCAAAGGTGAATACATGATAATCTGGGAGAAAGTAGCATGTTAGCAGCAGGGTTCTGTAAGAAGATAATGTGTATATAGACCTAGTCATGTTAGCATCAAGTAATAGTTTGAAAGCATTATCTTTACTAACCATTGTCCTTCCTTGCCTTCCCTTCAAGAAATACTTTTTAAAAACTGATTTAGTCATTCATTTGTAGCTCACACATTGACTTTAACAAAATATATTTTAGAAATAATAAAACACAATTATATTTCTCTCTCTCAGTAACCCTTTTAAAATTTATTCAGTGGAGTAATCTTTCCCCACTCTGGAATAACAATCTAGCAGGTCCCAAACCTTTACCACTCACTCATATGTAATAGACAGTCCCATGGCCACTGAGTTGCAGACTTATTCATCTCAGGAGTTAAGACTGTCCAGTGCTCAACTATAAAAACAAACAACAAATAAATATTTACTGAGCTTCTACTAAATGTCAGGCACTTTTCTAGTCATCTGAGATACAAAGAAAATAAAGTACCCATGATTGTAGAGCTTATATTCCAGGAAACAAGAAAAATCAATACATTTGGAAACATCTATTTCTGTTTACAGCAGTTTAACTTGATCAGACCAACTCTTCCACAGAACAAAACTAGAAAAGCTAGATAAGACAATTATAATTACCCATTTGAAGGAATCAGAGAGTTATAAAAACAGCTAAGACTTGAGGGAACAAAGAAAAGTGAAAACAGGTGAGTCCAACACTGGAGCAGATATTCCACTAATGGCCTACTTATTTGCAAGTGGATGCTGAGAGCTGAAGAAACTGAGGAGGACTTTCGGCAGCTTCATAGGATACAGGAGACAAATATTAGAGTTCAGGACCCATCCAGGTGGATATGACCAGGAAATAGCCCCAGAATTTCAGATGAGGCTCTAAAGGGCTAAAACTGGGATTAAACTAGAAGGGTCAACAAAAAATAGATTATTACACAAGTACTGAAATTCAGTTTCCAATTGATTCAAGCCTTATTGCATTAGGGTAACATAGTCTCAGATGAATTGCCTGCCAAAAGCAACATTAAGTGGTATCTGGAGGAAGACACCTTCAAGACTCTCAAATTATCTCCACAATTTTTTAAAAAACAATGTGTGAAATAAAATAAAAATTCCTAGACAGACACAAGGATAAGAACACATACCAAGCTTAAGGAATATGTTATAGAAACAGACATGCAGAATACAGAATAGAGTTATCAGAATGGACTATAAAATGACTGGTTAATATACTCAAGGAAACAAAGGGCAAACTAGATAACTTTATCCCAGAAATGGCTCTATAGAAAACAGTTAAATAAAATAAAAATCAGACCAAATGGAAAACAGAAAATTATAATAATTAAAATTAAGAATTCTCTAGATGGGCTTAAGAGCAGCTCACAGATAGCCAAAGAGAGAATTAGGGACATGAAACACAGTTCATTAGAAACTATTCAGACTGAGGAAGAGATTGGAAATAATTTGGAATATACAAAAAAAAAAAGAGCATAAGAGACATGGTGAGCAAACCTAACATACATATGACCAGAATTCCAAAAAAGAGGAAAGAAAAAATGGAGTAAAAGCAATATTTAAAAACAATGGCAAAGCTTCCAAAATGATTCAAGATTTCAAACCACAGATTAAAGAAACACATAAACTACAAAGAAGATAAACATAGATACAAAAGCAAAAATGCAAAACTAGGACCATCATAGTAAAATTTGAAAAGACAACAGGAAATAAAATTACTAAGAACAGCCAGAAGAAAAAAGATACATTACACTCAAGAGAGCAAGTCAGAACTAAAATAAGCGAAGCCAGAAGACAAAAATAGCTAACAATCAAATTTCCATCAAAAATTAAAGGCAGATAGAGATATTCTCAGATAAAGAAAATTGAGTTAGTTCACCTGCAGGAGACCTATATTAAAAGAACTATTAAAAAGAGTTTTCTTCAGGTAGAAGAAAATAATCACAAATACAACCAAAGCAATGAATGGGAAAAATGGGAAAAAAAGCAATGGAAAGTGTAAGTATATGGTAATTACATATTAATACAGACTGTACAAAATAATAATTTTGAGAGAGTTCAATATATATGTAGAATTAAAATATATGCTAGTGGCACAAAAGGAAAAAATAGAATTAATGTAGTTAACATGATCCAAGGTCCTTGCAACTACAATGTCCTGGAAGAGGTAAAATTACTAATTTATGTTAGCCTTCCTTTTTTTTTTTTTCGTTTTGTTTTTGAGACAGAGTCTCGCCCTGTTGCTCAGGCTGGAGTGCAATGGCGTGACGTCGGCTCACTGCAACCTCCGCCTCCTGGGTTCAAGCGATTCTCCTGCCTCAGCCTCCCGAGTAGCTGGGATTACAGGCACACGCCACGATGCCTGGCTAATTTTTTGTATCTTTAGTAGAGACAGGGTTTCACCATGTTGGCCAGGCTGGTCTTGAACTCCTGACCTTGTGATCCGCCTGCCTCGGCCTCCCAAAGTGCTGGGATTACAGGCGTTAACCACCGCGCCCGGCCATGTTAGTCTTTCCTAAGACAATCATGTAGGTTGTGATCACCAAAGTAACGTCAAAATGATTAATAAAATAATGTATAACAAATAAGAGAGCAGACGAAGAAATGGACTAATTTTTAAAAGGCAATAAAGGAGAGAAAAAGGAACATAGAATAGGTTGAACAAATAGAGAACAAACAGAAACATGGTGGGTAGATTTAAACCCAAATACATCAGTAATTACACCAAGTATTACTGAAGTAAATACTCTAATTCAAAGATAAAGGAGTGTTAGATTGAATTTTAACAATCAAATTTTAGGCTGCTTGTAAATGACACTATTCAAATGTTAGTATCAAAAAAAGGTGAAAGTAAGAAGACAGAAATAGATGTCATGCAAATATTAAACAAAGGAAAGATGGTAGAGTTACACTATTATCAAAATACAATTCATCAGGTCATCATAACCCTGATACAAAATTCAAGAAAGACATTACATGATAAACTAAGGCCAGCTAGGCACAGCGGCTCATGCCTGCACTGCCGGCACTTTGAGAGGCGGAGGCAGAAGCACTGTTTGAGCCCAGGAGTTTGAAACCATCCTGGGCAACATGGCAAGACTCTGTCTCTTTCAAAAATACAAAAAATAGCCAGGCATGGTGGTGTGTGCCTGTGGTCCCAGCTACTAAAGAGGCTGAGGAGGGAAGATCACATGGGTCTGGGGAGTGGAGGTTGCAGTGAGCCAAGATTGTACCACTGCACTCAAGCCTGGGTGACACAGCAAGACTCTATCTCAAACAACAACAACAAACTTAAAGGCCAATCTCTCTCATGGATAAAACAACAAAGTAATGGATATTAACAAAATATGTACAAACCAAATTCAACTACCTATACAAAAGATGATATTATCAGGTTGACATCCAGATGGCAAGATCCATGAGGCAGTCAAGTATGCAGTACTGAAGACAGGAGAGAGGTGAGGACTGAAGAGAGCTTTTGTAATTGCCTAAGAATAGTAAGACTTAGTGAAGGTTTATTAAATGAATATATAACAAATTTTTAAAATGGAAGAATTCTTTTGGTCTTAGATTTAGGCCAAGACCCTCAGGAGATAGATATCTGATGCTAAAAGAAATATCAAATAAAAATGTGATTTTCTCAAATACAAGGCCTAGAGGTTTCATTAATCTTGGGCCCTCACAGGGAATTTATTTACTTAATATTATAAAACAGATTAGAAAATGAATAAGAAAGAATTTTTAAAAGAAAACTTCCTTGGTGAGAACTGCTTTACCCCTTGATTTTCTTAACATTTAATTTTATTCTTTTTACATGATGTTCAAATGCTGAATCCTATATTCCACATAATTGTCACATAAAAATGTCTACTTCCTCTGTGCTTAAATTCCACTGCCCCAGTGTGTGCCTGCTTCTGACACCCACACGAATTCTCTCTCTCATATAAGGCCTATACAATGCTTGGTGATAATTTCTCCTTCTAGATACCCATAGGGCTTTTTTGGGTTGTTGTTTTTGTACAAGTTTATGGGGCAGATGTGAAATTTGTTACAAGTATATAATGCGTATCCTCAAGTCAGGGCATTTAGGCTGTCCAGCACCAGAGTGCATTTTTTAAAACTATACTCATTTTATTCTGCAATCAAACACTGAATTTATTCCTTTCAACTACATGTTTGTACCATTTAACCCACTTCTCTTCATCCTCTCTCCTCCCCAGCGTAGTCACCTTTCCTAGTCCCTGTTATCTTTCCACTCAACCTCCATATGATCAAAATGTTTAATTCCTACATGTAAGTGAGAACATACAATATTTATCTTTATGTGCCCAGCTTATTTCAAATAAGATAAGGACCTCTAGTTCCATCCACGTTACTTCAAATGACATGATTCCATTTTTTTTGTTGCTGTTTTTGTTGTTGTTGTCGTTGTTGTTTTTTGAGACCAAGTCTTGCTCTGTCAGCCAGGCTGGAGTGCAGTGGTGGCTCACTGCAACCTCCCATCTCCCGGGCTCAAGCAATTCTCTTGCCTCAGCCTCCCAAGTAGCTGGGATTACAGGCGTGTGCCACCATGCCCTGCTAATTTTTGTATATTTAGTAGAGATGGGGTTTCACAGTGTTGGCCAGGCTGGTCTCGAAATCCTGACTTCAGGTAATCTGCCTGCTTCAGCCTCCCAAAGTGCTGGGATTACAGGTGTAAGCCACCGTGCCTGGCCAATTTCATTCTTTCTTAAGGTCAAATAGTATTTCATTATGTATACACATACATTTTCCTTATCCATTTATCTGTTGATGAACACTTAGATTGATTCCATATCTTTGCTATTGTGAATAGCACTGTGATAAATATGCTAGTACATGTATCCCTTTGATATACTAATTTCTTTTCATTAGGTAGATACCTAGCAGGGGTATTGCTGGATTGAATGGTAATTCTATTTGTAGTTTTTGAAGAAATCTCCTTACTGTTTTCCATAATGGCTGAATAGTTGTTAAATATTTTCTCCCATTCAATAGGTTTTCTCTTCACTCTATTGATTATTTCTTTTGCTGTGCAGAAGCTTTTCAATTTAATTCCCATTTATTTATGTTTGGGTTTGTTGCCTGTACTTTTGAGGTCTTTGTTATAAGTTATTTGCCTAAACCAAGGTACAGGTGAGTTTTCTTCTAGCCTTTTTAATAGTTTCTGCTCTCACGTTTAACTTAATTCATATTGAGTTGATTTTTATATATGAAGAGAGACAGGGGTCCAGTTTCATTCTTCTGCATGTGGCTATCCAATTTTCCCATCACCATTTACTGAACAGGGTATACTTTCTCCTACAGCTTTGTCAAAGATCAGCTGGCTGTAAATATATGGCTTTATTTCTGAGTTCTCTATTCTGTTCCATTGATCTATGTGTCTATTTTTATACCAATACCAGGCTGTTTTGGTTTTGTAACATGTTTTCAAGTCAGGTAATGTGATGCCTCTAACTTTGTTCCTTTTGCTCAAGATTGCGTTGGCTATTCAAGCTCTTTTTGGTTGCATATGAGTTTTAGAATTGTTTTTTCTAATTTGTGCAGAATGACATTGGTGTTTGATACAGATTGTAGTGAATCTGTAGATTGCTTTGGGCAATATGGTCATTGTAATGATATTAGTTCTTCAGATCCATGAACATGGGATGTTTATCAATTTGTTTGTGTCATCTTCAATTTATTTCATGAGTGTTTTGTAGTTTTTCTTATAGGGATCTTTTGGCTCCTTGGTTAAATTTATTCCTAAGTATTTATATTTTTGTAGCTATTGTAAGTGGAAATGCCTTCTTGATTTCTTTTTCAGTTAGATCATTACTGGTGTATAAAAGTGTTACTGACTTTTGTATGCTAATTTTGTATCCTGAAACTCTACTAAATTCATTTATTAAATCTAAAAGGTTTCCGGCAGAGTCTTTAGCTTGTTCCAGATATAAAATGATATGATCAACAAAGAGGAATAATTTGACTTCCTTTTTTCCCATTTGGATGACTTATTTCTTTGTCTTGCCTCCTTACTCTGGGTAGGACTTCCAGTACTATGTTGAAAGGCAGTGGTGAATGTGAGCATCTTTGTCTTGTAACAGTTCTTAGAGAAAAGACTTTCAACTTCTCTTTATTCAGTATGATGTTAGCTATGGGTGTATAATACATGGCAACTTAGTATTTTAAGGAATGTTCCTTCTATGCCTAGATTTTTGAGAGTTTTATCATGAAGGGATGTTGAATTTTACTAAATGTTGTTTCTGTGTATATTGAGATTAATATATGGCTCTTGTACATCATTCTGTTGATGTGATGTATTATGTTTATTGATTAGTGTATACTGAATCATTCTTGCATCCCAAGTATAAATCTCACTTAATCATGGTGAATCTTTTTGATGTGTTTTGCATTATTTGCTAGTATTTTGTTAAGGATTTTTGCATCTATGCTAATCAGGGCTACTGGTCTGTAGACTTTTTTTTTTATTTTTTTTTTTGGTATCTTTGGTTTTGATGTCAGGGTGATTCTGATCTTGTAGGATTAGTTAGGGAGAATTATGTCCTCTGATTTTTTGGAATAGTTTCAGGGAAATTTGTACTAGTACTTCTCTGCATTGGCAGAATTCAGCCATGAATCCATATAGTCCTGGGCTTTTCTTTGTTGAGAAACTTTTTATTATTGTCTCAACCTTGCTACACATAACTGGTCTGTTCAGGATATCTTTTTCTTCCTTGTTCAATCTCAGGTTGTATGTTTCTCAGAATTTATCCATTTCTTCTAGGTTTTCTAGTTTGCAAGCATAAAGTTGTTCATAAGTCTCTAATGATCTTTTTTTTATTTTGTGTTATAAGTTGTAATGTCTCCTTTTTCATTTCTGGTTTTGTTTATTTGGGTCTTTTTTTCTTGGTTAGTCGAACTAGTGGCTTATCAATTTTGTTTATATTTTTGAGGAACCAACTTTTTGTTTCATTGATCCTTTATATTGTTTCTTTAGTCTCTTATTTAGCTTCAGTTTGATCTTTTTATATATTTTCTTCCACTATTTAGGGATTTTGTATGTTCTTGTTTTTCTAGTTCCTTGAGGTGCATTATTAGATTGTCAGTTTGTAAGCTTTCTAATTGTTTGATGTAAGCCATATATTACTATAAACTTCCCTTTATTTTTTTTTAGTCTTTTAGCATTCTTTAATTATATATATATATATATATATATATATATATATATATTTTATTATACTTTAAGTTCTAGGGTACATGTGCACAACGTGCAGGTTTGTTACATATATATACATGTGCCATGTTGGTGTGCTGCACCCATCAACTCGTCATTTACATTAGGTATATCTCCTAACGCTATCCCTCTTATCCTAGTATCCATTGATGGATGGACTTTAAAATGGCACTTTAAACTTAACTGAAATAAAGAAAAAGCAAAACTACATACAACCAAGTATCTAAAAATGAAAGGAAGATGTATAATGGAAGTTAGCAGTGCTGTTCAAATAAGGAAACCATACATTAGTTCCAAATTACAACTCATGTAGTCTGGGGTTTGAATTTTAAAATTAATGAACATTTTTTATTCTACTGTATATATGTATTCATTTTAATATAAAATAAGTTTAATTTACTTGTTGGCAAGTCAAATTGACGCTCCAGGAAGACATACTATGTCTTTCCTTAGCCTTGAATACTCACTGACAATGCTGCTGAAAAGTACTAGAAGACTGAAATGATGCATCCAGAGAAGGAACAGAAACTATGACAAACCTTTTTTCCTGGTGGCGGTTCTCATTAGCTTCAAAACTCTGTAGCTATTACATAAGAAGAATATTATGGCAAATAGCTAATGGTTTTAGTCTAAGGAAAAAAAAATATACCCTTTAACATCTTTGAAAAAAGTTCATTAAAACTTAAAATTGGTAGTATGAGTTTTAGTGGATTTTCATTTCTTTTTTTAAGTTCAGTAAGAGTAAGAAAAAGTAATTCCTTCTGTAAACGCAAATTAATTAGCTGGGTGTGTTTCAGAAGAAAATTTCTTTTAGCCACATTCTATTGTAGTGACCTCTCTCTGAAAGGGTTTTTCTGTGCCTTCCATTTGCTGAGTTTTATTCCTGTGAATATTGTGTATTATTTCTCATTTTAAAAGAATATGCAAGTGTATATTAGTACTAAATAATCTCCCCAACCAGGCATTAGCTTAGTTTATGTAGATCTTAATTGCCATTATTTTTCAATAGGGTGATTGGTGATTAGACTGAAATCTGCAAGTGCAATGCAAGAATAAGACTTAGAATCTGATTTTTTGTTGAGTTAATGTTACCTAATACAGCATTCCTTTTTGGTCTGTAAGATTTCACTTCCTATATTAATAAAATACACACCATGAAATATTTTCAGATGTGGTCCAGTGTACTGAAATTTATATCTTTAGTCCATTTACTAACATTAATAAATATATACAGTGTCCCAGTAATTATAAACATTTTAGGTAGTTGACTACTGTGACAATTAGGTGGGTTTTATAATTCAATTATTATTAATTTTAGGTACAAAATATATTTTTAGCCACTCAATATATATATGTGACACCTAAAATAAATTATTCAAAAATCTGAAGATTAACTACAGCTCTAGGTGCACAAAAATAGCACCAGTTGTTGGCCATAGTAGATTTAATAAACTTGTAACAATTTCTTTTAATTCAAACCCTACATTACCTTGTAGAAAATAGGGCCTGCTGATAATAGGGCACATATAAAAATGATTTTATCTAATAACACATTTTCTTGCAGTAAGTCCCTTAGGAATGTTCCACATAATTCAAACTATATATGAATACATTACAAAATCAAAAGAATAAATCATCTGTATTTTAAGCTTAACTTTGGAAATAATATCCTAAATACAAATGGATGCTTTTGAGATCTTGAAGAAAATCGGTCTGCTGCAGACATTTTCTGAATACTTCTATGTGTCAGGTACTATGTTAGATAATGAGGTAACAAAGGAAGACATAGTCCCTATTCTCATAAAGCTCACAGCAAATAATACTAGTATACAACTTTATGATTCACAGAATACTTTAACAGAGATGATCATATTTTGACCTGTATCACAATCCTATAAATTATATAATGTAAACATTTTTATCATTATAGAAACGTTGGCTTAGAGAATTTTCTATTAGGTTACTTAGTAATAGGGTATAGAATAGTGCTCAATAAATATTTGATAATGATGGAGTAAAAAAGTTGCTCAAGGTCACACAGCTAGTAGTGGTAACGTTAAGAATTAAACTCAGATCAAGTAAATTCTAAGACCATGAAGTCAAAGTATTACTATAGATAGCTTTAAGAGGTTCATTCAGGGCATGTGTTTGCACTCCCCTCTGTGATGAACCTGATTCAGCAACTGCTTAATATAGTAATTCTTTTTTATTTTATTAATAAACTTTAAATTCTGGGATACATGTGCAGAATGTGCAGGTTTGTTACATAGGTATACACGTGCCATGGTGGTTTGCTGCACCCAACAACCAGTCATCTACATTAGGCATTTCTCCTAATGCTATCCCTGTCCTGAACGCACACCCCCGGCAGGCACCAGTGGGTGATGTTCCCTGCCCTGTGTCCATGTGTTCTCACTGTTCAAATCCCACTTGTGAGTGAGAGCATGTGGTGTTTGGTTTTCTGTTCCTGTGTTAGTTTGCTGAGAATGATGCTTTCCAGCTTCATCCATGTCCCTGCAAAGGACATGAACTCATCCTCTTTTATGGCTCCATAGTATTCCATGGTGTATATGTGCCACATTTTCTTTACCCAGTCTATCACTGATGGGCTTTTGAGTTGGTTCCAAGTATTTGCTGTTGTGAACAGTGCTGCAGTAAACATATGTATGCGTGTGTCTTTATAGTAGAATAATTTATAATCCTTTGGGTATATACCCAGTAATGGGATTGCTGGGTCAAATGGTATTTCCAGTTCTAGATCCTTGAGGAATCGCCACACTGTTTTCCACAATGGTTCAACTAATTTACATTCCCACCAACAGTGTAAAAGCATTCCTATTTTTCCACATCCTCTCCAGCATATGTTATTTCCTGACTTTTTTAATGATCGCCATTCTAACTGGCATGAAACGGTATCTCACTGTGGTTTTGATTTGCATTTCTCTAATGACCAACCAGTGATGATAACCTTTTTTTCATGTTTGTTGACCGTGTAAATGTCTTCTTTTGAGAAGTGTCTGTTCATATCCTTTGCCCACTTTTTGACGGTGTTGTTTTTTTCTGTAAATTTGTTTAAGATCTTTGTAGATTATGGATATTAGCCCTTTGTCAGATGGATAGATTGCAAAAATTTTCTTTCATTCTGTAGGTTGCCTGTTCACTCTGATGACAGTTTCTTTTGCTGTGCAGAAGCTCTTTAATTAGATCCCAATTTTCAATTTTGGCTTTTAGTATAGTAATTCTTGACCTATATATTTATTCTTTTAAAAGGATAGAATGGCATGCCAGGAGAAAAAGTCTATTGATTGATTTAGTTTTAGCATCCAACCTTGGCGGGGGGGGGGGGGGGGGGGGGGGGCGGGCAGAAGACAGTGGGAAATAAAAAGAAATTATAGAGATCTTGTATTTTTGTCACCAGTGTGGATCGTTAGGCCACTAGCAGGTATTATAAGACAGCAATCATCTGCCTAATAACAAACTTTATTGTTTGCTTGAGAATGTTAGTATCAACCAAATGTCAATATTAAATTAGAATTAACCAGATTAGCCTCATGCCAACTTAACTAGGTTTCCTGGAGGGACCACATATCTTAACTTAAAAAAGAGCAACAACAAAATCTGAAACCACATGATTTTACACAAGTATTTAAATGAATTCATTCAGATTTAGGGTCAATTATTTGGGTTAATTTGTGTTAAAATGAGCCTTATAATAAATATTTATTGTAAGGGTATTTGTAGGATTGCTAGGTGGGGTGTCAAAATGTCCAGAAATGCTGTGTGACCAGAGAAATCTTTTCTGCAGTTGGGCCTGTTTAATAATGACAAAATGCCAGGGCTAGACTTAACAGATTTCTAAAATAACAGGAAGCTCACATTCAGTGATTTTTGATATAATAGCTAACATTTATTGAACCCTTACTATGTGACAGGCATTGTTTTAAGCACTTTCCTTGTATTGATGCATATAATCTTCAGATACATGTATTAAATATGTGATATTATATTCCCCTATTCTACAGATGAAGAAACTGAGGCAGAGAAGTTAAGAGACTTCTTGAAGGTTACACAGCTAGTAAATAGTACAGCTGGGATTCTAACCCAGGTATTATGATTCTAAAGCCTGTACTATTAAGTACTATGCCATAGTACCCCTGCAGACAAGGAGAATTACCAGGTCTAATACAACAAATGACTGATAGCTACCATTTGAGTTATTACTATGTGCCAGACATTGAGTTAAGGGCTTTCTGCTTATTTCATTGAATCCTTATAAAAACAAAAATCATTCAGGTAGTTACAACTACACCTATTTTATACATCAGATAACTGACTCAGAATGTTGAAATAATCTGTCTATTGTTATCGGTAGTGGCAGGCTGAGATTCTAACCCTAGTTGTTCTGTTTCAATGCCTCTCTTCTTCATCACTGCATAATATTACAATGTTCTGGAAGCAATATACTACTTTTAGAGTTGGAACTCATCCTACATATTTTGTACCTCACAAGGCTCTTGATAGGTTTCAGGAGAAAAAGATGGAGCTGGAAAAGGTTATAACATGCCGAAGGAGTTACCAATATGGAGTTCTCCTATCTAATTCATGTATAATGTTAATTAGCTGATTTAGCTATTCCACAATGTATACATATTTCAAAACAACATGTTGTCCATGGTAACTATATGCAGTTTTTGTCAATTAAAAATAAATATGTCTTAGACATTAAGTCCTTGCCCACGCCTATGTCCTGCATGGTATTGCCTAGGTTTTCTTGTAAACACCAAAAGCAATGACAACAAAAGCCAAAATTGACAAATGGGATCTCATTAAACTAAAGAGCTTCTGCACAGCAAAAGAAACTACCATCAGAGTGAACAGGCAACCTACAGAATGGGAGAAAATTTTTGCAACCTACTCATCTGACAAAGGGCTAATATCCAGAATCTACAATGAACTCAAACAAATTTACAAGAAAAAAACAAACAACCCCATCAAAAAGTGGGCAAAGGACATGAACAGACACTTCTCAAAAGAAGACATTTATGCAGCCAAAAAACACATGAAGAAATGCTCATCATCACTGGCCATCAGAGAAATGCAAATCAAAACCACAGTGAGATACCATCTCACACCAGTTAGAATGGCCATCATTAAAATATCAGGAAACAACAGGTGCTGGAGAGGATGTGGAGAAATAGGAACACTTTGACACTGTTGGTGGGACTGTAAACTAGTTCAACCATTGTGGAAGTCAGTGTGGCGATTCCTCAGGGATCTAGAACTAGAAATACCATTTGACCCAGCCATCCCATTACTGGGTATATACCCAAAGGACTATAAATCATGCTGCTATAAAGACACATGCATACGTATGTTTATTGCGGCACTATTCACAATAGCAAAGACTTGGAACCAACCCAAATGTCCAACAACGATAGACTGGATTAAGAAAATGTGGCACATATACACCATGGAATACTATGCAGCCATAAAAAAGGATGAGTTCATGTCCTTTGTAGGGACATGGATGAAACTGGAAAACATCATTCTCAGTAAACTATCGCAAGGACAAAAAATCAAACACTGCATGTTCTCACTCATAGGTGGGAATTGAACAATGAGAACTCATGGACACAGGAAGGGGAACATCACAATCCGGGGACGGTTGTGGGGTTGGGGGAGGGGGGAGGGACAGCATAAGGAGATATACCTAATGCTAAATGACGAGTTAATGGGTGCAGGAAATCAACATGGCACATGGATACATATGTAACAAACCTGCACATTGTGCACATGTACGCGAAAACCTAAAGTATAATAAAAAATAAATAAATAAATAAATAAATAAATAAGTCAAAATACAAAAAATGCCGATATGGCAAATAATGATCAGATGCCATATTTTAAAAATTATATAAAAATTTGAATTTTCCAAAGAAAAATAATTCAACAATATGTGAGGATTACTAAGTAGATAATTCATAACAATAACAGTAGTAATAATTATTGAATTTAAGGTGTCACTCAGGAATTTGAGAGAATTAACATTCTCTCCTTATACACAGGCATCTCCTAAACTGACAGACGTTAGTTATTCCATAAACACAAGTTTGGCAATGTTTTTATACAGGGTTTGAAGAACAACTAGCTTACTAAATACAAATCTAAAATATTTTCCTCTGCTTAATTCCAAATGGTGGTCCCATCAGATCCAATTTAAAATACACTGGCAGAGATGAGCATGTAAGCTGGCACTAGGCCGGCTCAGGAGTCAAGGGACTTTAACTCCATGCATGGATGCACAGCGCATATTTTAATATTTTCAGGGGAAAAGCAGTCAAAGCTAAGCAGGAGAAAATCCTGTCTTTAACTGATTATATTACATGTGTACAAAATGGTATTGCCCCTATGAATTCCCAAAGAATCTAATGCTGATAGTAAATAAATGTTAAGAGGCCCTTTTAAAATAATAACAAAAGCACTAATACCAACAAACATGGTAGTACTATGCAGCTAATCAACATCCATATCCATAATAACAACAACAACATGCAGTTAATTCATTTCCATAAAATAATCATCAGGTGTGAAAAAAAGAAGAATAAAACTATGACACTCAGTTTTTGAGAAGAAACTTTTAAAAAAGCTTGATATGTATACTTGTTAAAATAAATATGCATATATAAACCTATATTTAAATGTATTACACATTTTAAGGATATAAAGCACGTGCAAGTTACATATATGCACATGCATATATATTCATGTGTTTTATATATATAATTGCTTAGTTCTAAGAGGGAGAGAGATCTAATTGGTCAAAATCAGTCATAAAATTTTAACCATGTTTCTGCAAAAAACAGCAGTGCCAAAGGGTAATGCATCGCTAATGGTTTCTAGTAGAATAAATAGCTACTCTGACGTCAAAACTTTGTTACACTCCAATAACTGGCTCACTTGGGGTTTCAGGTACAGCAAGTTACATGTCAGTTTTAAATAAAGTTATAAAAATAGAATGCCTGGTGAAACATATTGTCGCTATGCAACCTGATACAATATGATTTATATCCAATAAAATTTAACGGAAGTGATAGATTATACCAAAATAGTACCTGGTAGTTTAAGATGCCTAGCTTTCTAAATTTCAAATGAAAAATACGATATTTTACTCTCTCTTGTTCTAAAGCAGTATACAACTGAGTTATCCACTGTTAGCACAAATGTGAAATTAGGAATATTTACATATCCCAAGACAAAGTGATTCTTACACTGCTAAATCTTCCCTGATAGATATAATAATATCCTAATCAGGGACATGAGACAATAAGAAAGTCTACAGAATGTAAAAAATGGTCTATGTTATTTCATATAAGAATATCCATCATTTTTCAGAAAGGATATTTCTCAAATAAACATATAAATTTACAATAAAAACACAGCAATTGTACTACCTTATCCTAAAACTAGACATGAAACTGTTAAGTTGAAAAAGCCCCGAAAGAGGTACCCCATTTATATACTATATATAATAATGAAAATGCTAACTGAAACAGTCAGTGTTATCTTAAAGAGAGTACAAATTAGATCTTACACAGCTTGAACAATTCCATCAAACACAATGTACAATCAGAATGATAATGGATTCTCTATAGCAGTGTCTTGCTATGAACTACAAAGAGCTTATACTTGTGTAGGTGAAGCAGGAAAAAACTCCTAATCATTTCATTGTCAATACTTACTTAAATAATATCAAAAAAGGTAACAATATTTAAGTTGCCAATGAATACAGCAATTTCTGTGTAAAAATATTTAAATTCTAGTATTATACAGTTATTATTTCTATACTAAAATAGAAAATATTTTATTCTTATATATAGACATTTATATAAAGGTGTTTATAAAATATCATAAAAATTCATCCATATACATGCATTATCATGCATTATTCTTTTCCCTTGTTTTCACATATTTTGTATAAGGAAGGCAAGGAGCAGGAGATGTATATGTGTAAATCTCAGTTCCACTTTTACCAGATATTGACTTCAGCCAAGTTAGGTAACCTCTGTGAGTCATATTGTTTCATTGGTATATGTAGAGAAGACAATGAAATGAAATAATATTTGAAGTCTGTGGAACAGAACCTATAACATGCAATATTCTAGGCACTGTACCAGCCTACAAAACAGAGTTCTACCCTCATGGAACTGATATTCTAATGGGAGTGGGACATAGTAAACACTATAAATAAGTAAATCATAGAGTTTAGTAAGGGACAAGTAATATCAAAAGATACAAAGTAACATAAAGTAGAGAAGAGTGAGATCAGTAGTGCTAGAATTATGATTTTAATAAGGTGGTAAGCTATGCCTTATTGAGAAGGTAATGTCTCAGCAAATACTGGAAGGGGAGAAAAAGTGAGAGAAGAACATCCCAGGTAGAGAAAAACAGCTAATGCACTGACCTTAATTCAGAGGCATGCCTGGCAATTTTGAGGAGTTGAACAAGGAAGCCAGAGATACCAAAGTGAACAAGGGGCAAAGAAGTAGGAAGAGGCTAGACACTGTAGGGCCCTAGAAGCCACTGTACATTCTTCACTTTTTTTTTTTTTTTTTTTTTTTTTTTTGAGACGGAGTTTCATTCTAGTTGCCCAGGCTGGAGTGCAATGGTGCGATCTTGGCTCACTGCAACCTCTGCCTCCTGGGTTCAAGCAATTTTCCTGTGTCAGCCTCCTGAGTAGCTGGGATTACAAGTGTCCACCACCACGTTCGGGTAATTTTTGTATTTTTAGTAGAAATGGGGTTTCACCATGTTGGCCAGGCTGGTCTCAAACTCTTGACCTCAAGTGATCCACCCACCTCGGCCTCCCAAAGTGCTGGGATTACAGGCATGAGCCACCGTGCCCAGCCAATTCTTCCTTCTTTGTAAAACAGTTACCACTACAGAGTTTTGAATAAAGGAGTGGCATAATCTGACACGTTTTGAAAGGATCATTAATGGCTGCCATGTTGAGAATAGTTTAAGGAGACATAATTGTCTGGGAAAGAGACTGTTGCACCGATCCAGGTAAGAGAAAGTAGATGGCACAAGCGTGGTACCAGTAGAGGTGGTACAGTCTATGTCCTAATAATATATTTTGAAGTTAGAGGCAACAAGACTTCTGATGGACTGGATGTAGAGTGAGAGAAAAAAAGAGAAATCAAGGATGACTATAAGGATTTTGGGCAGAGCAACTGAAAATGTGAGAAAAGCAGTAGGTAAGTAAAGCAGGTTTCAGGTGAAAATCAGGTGTTCAGTTTTAGTCACATTAAAATTAAGATCTCTTGTCCTTGTGATAGTTTGCTGAGAATGATGGTTTCCAGCTTCATCCATGTCCCTACAAAGGACATGAACTCATCATTTTTTATGGCTGCATAGTATTCCATGGTGTATATGTGCCACATTTTCTTAATCCAGTCTATCGTTGTTGGACATTTGGGTTGGTTCCAAGTCTTTGCTATTGTGAATAGTGCCGCAATAAACATACGTGTGCATGCGTCTTTATAACAGCATGATTTATAATCCTTTGGGTATATACCCAGTAAGGGGATGGCTGGGTCAAATGGTATTTCTAGTTCAAGATCCCTGAGGAATCGCCACACTGACTTCCACAATGGTTGAACTAGTTTACAGTCCCACCAACAGTGTAAAAGTGTTCCTATTTCTCCACATCCTCCACAGCACCTGTTGTTTCCTGACTCACTCATAGGTGGGAATTGAACAATGAGAACACATGGACACAGGAAGGGGAACATCAGACACTGTGGCCTATTGTGGGTTGGGGGAGGGGGGGATAGCATTAGGAGATATACCTAATGTTAAATAATGAGTTGATGGGTGCAGCACACCAACATGGCACATGTATACATATGTAACTAACCTGCACGTTGTGCACATGTACCCTAACATTTAAAGTGTAATAAAACAAATTAAGATCTCTTTAGATATCCAATATTTATCAAATGTGGAGATGTCAAGAAGATATTTGGGTATATACGTGTGGAGGTCAAGAGAAAAGATTTGTATGAAGACAGTGCGTGAAATCATTCAACTTGATGACTTCACTAAGAGTGTGAATCTAGATAGGAAAGAAAAGAAAGCCAAGAAATTCCAATATTAATACTGAGGAAGAAATGCTGATGAAATTGACTGATGTGATGTAAGTATGTTTTAATATTTATTAATTATAAAAATAATAATATTCATTAAGATGCTCATCCAGATACTACTGTATTTGGGGCTTTCATGCATGTGTACCTACACTCCATGTAAAAGGTAATAAAGAGAAGGCCTAAGGACTGACAATTTCATTTTCTCACCAACTCTTTCATGCTTTTCTCAAAGTTCTTTCTATCCTGTCTATGATGATGCCAGTGAGCATCTACTTTTAGCAAGGCATAGGCTTCATCATCATATTCTATAGATTACCAGTTTAATTGAGTAGCTGAGACCTTGTGAATTTAGGGAAAGAAACAAGGAAAAAGGGCGGGAGAAGTGTGTTGGGAATGAGGATCAAGTCTCCCTATGATCCACTAAACAGGATTTGTTTCTAAACTTATATTTATAGATTTAAAACTTTATGTGTTTTGTCCTTGTATTCTGTGGTATCAGCCATCTTTGGTAATTTGCATTTACACACTCTTATCACACCACAGAATCATTTCACAAAGTCTCTGATGGGCTAATTCCATATTTTATAATTGCCTTGGCCACCATCAATCATATAGAATTGTATATAGGTGATGAATAAATTATAGCTATTAATGATATGAAGCAATACTATAAATTCTTAGATTAATAAAAAAATTATTTCCTCCCATATAGATCACTTATGCATGATCATATCTTTCTATAGTCAGCATTTACAACTTAAATATTACAAAAGATCTCTTTGATTGTATGGCCGAAGTAACTCTTCATTGTATAGATAAGGAGAGAAATTCAGAAAGGAATGGTAATTTGTCAAAGCTCAAATCGTTAATTTGTGGAAGAACCAACTCTATTCAGAAATTAGGTCTGCATTAGAAAGGGCTGTGAAGAGGGTACAAAAAGGAATATAGTAAGGAAATTGCATTCTAGGGCACTATAAGGTTTTACATGTTTATCCTCTAATACCCAGGGGAAAATCTTGATACAATATGATTTTTCTTGGCTTCTGCATCACAGGATTCCTGTATCACAACTGATCCTTAAATTGATTGATAATCAGCTGACACATAACTATAGAATCTGGGAAGACAGTGAAGTGAGGCTCTTTACAAAACAAACAAACAAACAAACATATTTTAAGGTAGGGTTCTCATTCTACTTTGATTTTTGATTAATTATTACATTTTAAAAAACAGACAACTACTAATTATATTGCCTTAATTGTCAAAGCACAGAAATTTCTCATAATCAGTAGGGGAAATAGTAAAATATCAATAAGGATTATCAAATGTAAGTACTAATTCAGGTAAGGAGTAAAAGTGATTTGTAATATAAATAGTAACATAAATACAAAATAGTCTACGGTGATTTTATACAAAATATTATACTGGAGAATTAAGACAAACGAAATGCTTTCATGTTTTTAAAAGAGTTTTCTTTCCACAATGTGAACCACAAGATTTGAACGGAGATTATGGTGGCAGAGAGTCAACAAGCTGTGTGACAGGCATAAAACTGTGTAGGCCTAAATTTTAAGGTTCTATGTGGTTAAACAGCTGAGAATACAATTCAGGTGTACAAAGTTAAATGCTACATGTGTAGCATTGGGCTGAGCCCTATGGAAGATACATAGAAGACATATTACACGATCCTTGCCCTAAAAACACTTACCATCATCTTGGGGGGATAATAAGTTACGTTCATAGTAAAGGGCAATATATGACAGAATACAACCATACATCTAATATGTAAATAAAACAGAATGAAGGAAAAAGAAAGATAAAAACTAAGCCAAGTATCAGAGATATTCACACATATAAAAAGACTATATTAAAAATTATTGTTTTCATTAAATCTGACAGAACACCTTCAAACATATGCTTTTGAACAATTACTTAATTCAAAAAAGGTCCATGAAAAATGTTGCACATCTATGAAGTTCCAGAAACTGGGCAAGACATTATGGATGGAAAGACGAAAAACATCTTTCTAATGGAAAGAAATGCAATTACAATAGAGAATGATTAATTATATAATAATATTTCAAAATTCACAGATACCTAACTTCTTATTCTATTCTCTACAAAAATAAATCAAATCATATATTCAGGTTTCAATAAAACTGAAGTTTAAAAAGACATATACATTTAACCGATTTTCTCTCTGATTTAGTTTTTGTCTTTATCACCTTGACTACAAAACTAAATTACACTTCATCAATGTTATCTATGCCTATAAGACCAAAAGGTAAAAGGTATGCCAATAATATGTGAACGATAAGAGAGTCTTATTTTATATTATTACATCTAACTTGAGAGAAGTGGCTATAGCTAATAAGATGTTACATCCTATGTAAAATGAATCAATGACATTTCTCCATTTCTTACTAATAGGAGGCTCAATTCCAGAGGACAGGAAGACAGAATGTCACCATACTGTATATACTCTACTGAACATACTATGTTCAGTTCAGAGCACCACATTTAAAAAAAATATACTGACCAAGAAGTCGGTGAAGTAAAGCGTTTGGAAATCATTTTTTAAGAGATTAAAATGGAAGAAAGTGGAAATAACCTAATTAAAAAAGAGAGACATGGATTGAAGTACTCTACTCATAAACATTAAAAATATTAAAATCTCAAGATCTATAAAAACATTGTACATTAGTTTCCTCTTTGTGGATGTAGTTTTGAAGCCTCATATATGTGAGACCAAGAAGACCTGGACATTTGGATGACTCTGCCTTTCTTCTCTACAACCAATGAAAAGCCACAATAGCAAGAAAAGGATCCAGAAATATGAAGGTGCTTAATCTGAATGAGAAGGTGTGGGCTACTATACAGATACACTGTTCTGGCTCAGGAAAGATGGCATATCATATAAAAATACTTGCCTAATGAAAAGTTATTTCTCTCTAAAGAATATGGCAAGTAGGATCCAATAACTCTGATTAACCTAGAAAGTGAGAAGACAAATTTTTAGTCTTGAATTTCTATTACATCTCAGTCCTGAAAATGTCATCTCTGTGAATTCAAACACAATATTTTTTCACCCTAGCAGAAGTAATTATGCCATCTTTCATTATTTCACAGTGAAGCAAATGTTTATGTATACACATATATATAAGACTATGTAGTAACTATGACTATAAAAATACATATCTGTGTATATAGCATATATATAATATATATACTACACAGTTATACTATACACGTATATAATCTCTGTGTAGTTATACAGTATATATATCTGTATGTATAGTTATTACACAGTAGTCATATATATGTATATATACATATATATCTATCTTTGTGTATAATTACAGTTATTGCATAGTCAGTTCACATGTTAATCTTCCCTTGGTAGACTGTGAGCCATTCAAAATCAGAAAACTTTCTAGTACTAGGTCATTCCTACAATATAGTAAACAGTCAAGACTTCTTTTTTACAAAAATGTACAAATCCACTGGTTTAGTGATTTGTATTAAATCTGCTCTCTTATGGCCTGCCTTTCTTATGTGTTCTTCTAAAAGGCAAGACATTACAGTGGTTTAAGAGTAGACTTTAGAGCCAGACTGTCTTGGCTTAGATTAGTTCTCTACAACCTGAATAAGTTACTGAACCTCTTTATGTCTTAGTTTCTTCATCTACAAAAACATAGATAGCAATAGTGTTCTATGTGGTTAGTTTATTATGAAGATTAAATAACACTTGCAAAGTGTTAAGAACATTGATTAGCACATAGTATGCAGTCAGTAAATAGTAGCTATTATTACTATTCACACATCAGATGTCAATGTCTTCAGTGTATAGGAGAAATGGATGTAATTATAATAGCCAACTATTTTTACTCCTGACTCTAGAAAACGTAAAAGAAGTATTAAAAACTGTAGTTGATGTGCTCCTTTCAAAAGTTATCTTCAGTTAAGGGTGGTATAAAATATAAAATATTTATCTCATATCATGAGCACAGAGAGTGACACTAAAGAAAAATACTTTGCTACTACTACTAAAATACTATTTTAATTATTTTAAAGAGCTATAATACACAAAATAGGAAACATGAGGATGATCTGGCTGCAACATGTCAACCCACTGATCACCAGAGTTGATTCAGCTGATCTGGCTGACAACGTGGGTGTCCCCTTCCTCCCTCACTGTTCCATGTGTGTCCCACCTAGATCTGTGTACTTAGTCAAAGAGGACAATTTTCCCTGAAAGAGGAGGATCATTCTAGAGTCAAGGGTATATGAGTAGCTATGCTTCCCTGCTAAAACCTCCAAAGAAGCTCTCAAAGTAGGTAGCTTCTAATGTAATTTTGTTTTGTTTTGGTTGGTGTTTTTCTTTATTTCTTTGAGCCAGAGAAAACACATGTCTTGGTTAATTGGGATTTACTATAGTCTGCTTTACCAGAAAGTAAATTAAAATGCCAGAGATTCAAAGTTCAAGGAATCTTCAGATGCTATATTCTGATCAAGAAACTGTGTGAAATATGCCATTTTGTTTATGGATTCTAGATGATAAAAGACAAACACATGACTTTTATATTACCACCCCTGCTTCCCATATCTACAGCAGGTTTTCCTTCGAAGCCCACAAACCATCAAAAAAAAAAAAAAAAAAAAAAACCCAGGTACAGTAACTACCAATCAACAGGCCTTAACTCAAACTATAGTCTACTTGCCATTCCTACCCTACAGCCTATGGTTATGGCTCAATCAAAGTAAATTTCAGATTCTTTTGTTAATACCTGGGTAAGAAGTGAGCCTGCCAGCACAACATCTATGATTCCTCAAGGCTCCAGTTGCATAACATGTGTTCTCATAATCCTAAAGCCCCCATATTCTTCCCTATTTTAACAAAAATCTTGCTATTTTGCTTAGAAAAGGTTTTCTGTGTCTACAATACTTTTAGTTTCCTCTTCAAATGCATTTATCTGCTCAACTGTATAGAGACTGGAGGTAGTAGATCTTTTCTGTCTTTAGTTTGCCCTGGGAACCAATCAGTCAACAAATAGTTGTTGATCACTTACCATATCCCAGAAAACAGAGGGAAGAAGTAAATAAGACAACAGGCTTATTCCCCCTGACAGCTGTAATTCCAGTGGGAGGAAAGAGGTAATAAGTATTGAAAGACATAAACAAACAGGATAGTTCCAGGTAATGATAACTATTATAGAGAACATAAAATATGGTAAATGGAGGAGAGTGAGGGTGGAGGAAGTGAAAAAAGGGGTCATTTCAGCAGCAGTATGAAGAAAAAGCCCTTAGCTAAAGGCTGAAATGTTTGAGCCTGAATGACCAGAAAGTGACATCTATGAAACAGGGAAGAATGTTCTATGCAAAAGGAATAGCAAGAGCTAAGTGCCTGATATGGAAATGAAACTGATATGTTCTTAGTACAGAAAGGACAGTATGTTTGGAACACTGTGAACAAGAAGAAGCTTAGAGAAAGATGAGGTTGAATAGATAGCCAAAGCCCAACTGAGGCAGACAGAAAAATTAGAAGACTTTTGCAGTAAGCCAGGCTACAGATGATGGTAGTTTTACTAAATTTACAGCAGTAGGGATGGTGAGAAGTGGCTGTATAAGGAGTATATTTTAAAGTAATCAGAAGTATTGGTGAGGAAGAGGAGTCAAGATGGACTTGTTGGGGAAGTGGAGCAAGATGGCAGAATAGAAGGCTCTACCGATGTTCCCCTACTGCAAGGGCACCAATTTAACTATCTACACAAGAAAAGCACCTGCATAAGAACCAAAAGTCAGGTGAGCACTCACAGTACCTGGTTTTAACTTCATATCACTGAAAGAGGCACTGAAGAGGTAGGAAAAACAGCCTTGAATCACCTGCAGTAGAGGTGTGGTATGCAGAGTGTTTCTATGCTCAGGGGAGAAAGAAAGTGCAGCATTTATGAGGCACTGAAGTCAATGCTGCCCTTTTATAGCAGAAAGTGAAACCAGACCAAATTCAGCTGACGTGTGCAATGGAGAGAGCATTTAAACCAGCTATAGCCAGGACAGAACTTAAGTACCTATGCACAAGTCTCACAACCAAGGGATAAAGTGCTCTGGGCCCCTACATGAACTTGAAAGGCAGTCTGTGCCACAAGGACTGCAACTCCCAGGCATGTCCTAGTGTTGAACTGGGCCCAGAATCACTGGACTTGGGGGGTACATGATGTACTCAGACACAGGCCGGGGCGGCTAAGGGACTGCTGGCATCATCCCCCCCTAACCCTAGGCTACATACCTCATGACGCTAAAGGAGACCTGTCCCTTCTGCTTGAGGAGAGGGCAGGACAAATGGGAAAGGCTTTGTCTTGCATCTTGGAAACCACCTTAGCCACAGCAAGATAGGGTACTGGTCAGTCATAAGGCCACCTTCCCAGGCTCTAGCTCTTGGATGACATTTCTAGACACAGTGTAAGCCAGAAGGGAACCCGCTGCCTTAGGCAAGGACCCAGTCATGGGAGGACTCATCACACCTGTTAACTGGAGAGTTACTGGTCCCTGAATAACAAGCAGTGATACCCAGGTACTACATGGAGGGACCTGGATAAAACTGTGAGACTTGCTGGCTTCAGCTGAGACTCAGCACATTCCCAGCTGTGTTGGCTATGGAGCTAGACTCCTGCTGCTTGAGAAAAATAGACATAAAAGTAAAGTGGACTTTGTCTTGCACCCTAGGTACAAGCTTAGCCACAGGAGGGCAGAGCAGCAAGTAGGCTCTTAAGGTCCCACATGCTAGGATTTGGCTCTTGGACAGCATTCCTGGATCTGCTCTGGGCCAAAGGGGAGTCCACTGCCCTAAAGGGTGAGTCCTAAGCCAGGTAGCATTTACCACAAGCTGACAAAAGAGCCCTTGCACCTTAAGGGAATATCAGCGGTAGTCTGGCAGTATTCCCCATGGGCCCATGGTTGTGGTGGCCACGGAGTGAGGCTCCTCTGCCTTTGGAAAGGGGAGAAAATAGCAGGAAGAACTGTGTCTTGTGGTTTGAGTGCCAGCTCAGCTACAGTACACTAAAACACCAGACAGACTTTAAAGATTTTTTACTACAGTCCCTGGCTCCTAGATAGCACCTCTGGATCAACCCAGAGGAAACTCATTTCCCTGCAGAGAAGGACACAGGCCTGGGTGGCTTTGCTACCTGCTGACTGTAGAGCCTCAGGGCCTGAAGTGAACATAGGCAGTAGACAGGGAGTAGTATAGGAGGCCTTGGGCAACATCCAGTGCTGTGCTGGCTTCAGGTCTGACCCAGCATAGTCATAGTGGTGGTGGCAACAGTGATGCTTATATCACACCAACCCCAGCTCCAGGTAGCTCAGAACAGAGAGAGATACCCCATTGTTTGGAAGAAAGTAAGCAGAGGGAGTGAAAGTCTCTGCCTAATAATCCAGAGAATTCTTCTGAATCTTGTCCATGACCATCAAGGCAGTACCTCTTCAAGCCAGCAAAAACCAGTTTTACTGGGCATGCGGTGTCCCATTAAGCAGATATAGCTTAGATCACAACTTCCAAGTCTGTTCAAATATCTGGAAAGCCTTTCCAAGAAAGATGGGTACAAACAAGCCCAGACTGTGAAAACTATAATAAATACATAACTCTTCCATGACCAAACACAGAAGAACATCTACAAGTATCAAGATGATCCAGGAAAACATGACCTCACCAAATGAAGTAAAGCACCAGGGAACAATCCTGAAGAATTAGAAATATGTGACCTTTCAGACAGAGAATTCAAAATAGCTATGTTGAGGAAACTCAAAGAAATTCAAGATAATACACAGAAGGAATTCCAAATTCTATCAAATAAATTTAATAAAGAGATTGAAATAATTAAAAAGAAGCAGAAATGCTGGAGCTGAAAAATGCAATTGGCATACTGAAGAATGCATCAGAATCTGTTAATAGCAGAATGGATCAAGCAGAAGAAAGAATTAGTGAGCTTGAAGACAGGCTATTTGATAATACACAGGAGACAAAATAAAAAAGAATTAAAAAACATGAAGCATGCCTACAGGATGTAGAAAATAGCCCCAAAGGGCAAATCTAAGAGTTACTGGCCTTAAAGAGAAGGTCTAGAGAGACAGATAAGGATAGAAGGTTTATTCAGAGGGATAATAACTGGTAACTTCCCAAATCTAGAGGAAGATATCAATTTTCAAGTACGAGAAAGTTATAGAACACCAAACAGATTTAACCCAAAGAAGACTACCTCAAGGCATTTAATCATCAGACTCCCAAAGGACAAAGATTTTAAAAAGGATGTTAAAAGCCGCAAAGGAAAAGAAGTGAAAAACATACAATAGAGCTCCAACAGAACTAGCAGCAGACTTTTCAGTCAAAATCTTACAAGCCAGGCAAGACTGGCATGAAGATTTCAAGTGCTGAAAGAAAAAAAATCTTTTATCCTAGAAGAGTATATCCAGTAAAAATATCCTTCATACATGAAGAAAGACTTTCTCAGATAAACAAAAGCCAAAGGATTCCATGAACATCAGACCCATCCTACAAGAAATGCCCAAGGGAGTACTTCAATCGGAAAGAAAAAGAATAAAACTAGTCTAATTTTGGAAACTATACAAATACATGAAAAGTACAAAATATACTCCTAAATGGCCAGTGGGACAATGAAGAAATCAAGGAAACTGAAAAGTTCTTGAAACAAATTATAACGGAAACACAACATAACAAAACCTATGGGATAAAACAAAAGCAGTACTAAGAGGGAATTTTATAGCTGTAAATGCATACATCAAAAAAGAGGAGAAACTTCAAATAAATAACCTAATGATGTATCTTAGAGAACTAGAAAAGCATGAACAAACCAAACCCAAAATTAGTGGAAGAAAATAAATAATAAAGATTAGACTAGGAATAAATGAAACTGAAATAAAGAAAACAATATAAAAGAACAATGAAATAAAAAGTTGGATTTTTGAAAAGTTACATAAATAGACAAATCTTCAGCCAGATTAACTAAAAAAAGAGAGAAGATTCAAGTAAATAAAATCAGAGATGAAAAAGGAGACATTATAACTGATACAACAGAAATCCAAAGCATCATTAGTGGCTACTATGAACGACTATATGACAATAAATTGAAAAATCTAGAAGAAATGGATAAATTCCTAGATGCATATAACCTACCAAGATTGAACCAGGAATAAATCCAAAATCCAAAAAGACAAATAACAAGTAATGAGATTGAAACCATAATAAAGAAGTCTCCCAATAAAGAAAAAGCCTAAGACCCTATCAATGGCTCCACTGCTGAATTCTACCAAACATAATTTAAGGAAGAACTAATGCAAATTCTACTCAAACTATTCTAAGAAAGAGGATAAGGGAATACTTTCAAACTCACTGTGTGATGCTAGTATTACCCTGATACCAAAACAAGAGAAAGACACATCAAAAACGACTACAGGCCAATATGTCCGATAAATATTAATGCAAAAAGTCTCAATAAAACACTAGCAAAATGAATTCAACAATACATTAAAAAGATAATTCATCATGATCAAGTGGGATTTATCCCTGGGATTTAAGAATGATTAAACATATGAAAATCAATTGGCCAGGCACAGTGGCTCATACCTGTAATCCCAGCACTTTGGGAGGCCAAGGCAGGCGGATCACCTGAGGTTGGGAGTTCGAGACCAGCCTGACCAACATGGAGAAAACCCATCTCTACTAAAAATACAAAATTAGCTGGGCGTGGTGGCACATGCCTGTAATCCCAGCCACTTGGGAGGCTGAGGCAGGAGAATCACTTGAACCCAGGAGGTGGAGGTTGCGGTGTGCTGAGATCGTGCCATTACACTCCAGCCTGGGCAACAAGAGCGAAACTCCATCTCAAAAAAAAGCTATATGATGATTTCAATCAATGCTGAAAAGCATTTGATACAATTCAATATACCTTTATAATAAAAACCCTTTAAAAAACTGGGTACTGAAGGAACATATCTCAACATAATAAAAACCATACATGATAGATCCACAACTAGTATCATACTGAATGGGGAAAAACTGAAAGCATTTTCTCTAAGATCTGGAACACAACAAGGATGACTACTTTCACCACAGTTATTAAACACAGTACTGGAAGTCCTAGATAGAGTAGTGAGACAAAAGAAAGAAACAAGGAGCATCCAAATTAGAAAGAAATCAAATTATCCTTGTTTGCAGATGATATGATCTTATATTTAGAAAATCCTAAAGATTCCACCCAACAAAACTATTAGTACTGATAAACACATTCTACAAAATCAACATACAAAAATCAGTAGCATTTCTATATGTCAACAGAAAACTATCTGAAAAAGAAATCAAGAAAGTAATCCAATTTATAACAGCTATAAATAAAACTAAATACCTAGCAATTAATTTAACCAAAGTAGTGAAAGATCTCTATAAAGAAAATTATAAAACACTGATGAAAGAAATTGTAGAGGACACACAAAAAATGGAAAGATATTCCATGTTCATGGAATGGAAGAATGAATATTGTTAAAATGCCCACAGTACCCAAAGTGATCTACAGATTCGATGCAATCCTTGCCAAAATATCAAAGACATTCTTCACAGAAATAGAAAAAAACAATCCTAAGATTTATATGGAACCAGAAACGTCCTAGAAGAGCCACAGCTATCCTGAGCAAAAAGAACAAAACTAAAGCAATCACCCTTACCTCACTTCAAATTACACTACAGAGACAATAGTAACCGAAACAGCCTAAACAGACACACAAGCCAATGGAAGAGAATAGAGAATCCAGAAACAAATCTATACATCAACAGTGAATTCATTTTACACAAAGGTTCCAAGAAGTATACTGGGGAAAGGAGAGTCTTCAATAAATGGTGCTAGAAAACTGTATATCCATTTGCGGAATAATGAAGACCCCTATCTCTTGCCATACACAAAAATCAAATCAAAATGAATTAAAGACTTAAATCTAAGACCTCAAACTATGAAGCTAATAAAAGAAAACATTTGAGTGACTCTCCAAGACACTGAACTGGACAAAGATTTCTTGAGTAATACCTCACAAGCAAAGGCAACCAAAGCAAAAATGGACAAATGAGATCATATCAAGTTAAAAAGCTTCTGCACAGCAAAGCATACAATCAATAAGGTGAAGAGACATCTACAGAATGGGAGAAAATATTTTACAAACTACCCACCTGACAAGGGATTAACAACCAGAATATATAAGGAGCTCGAATAACTCATGGGGGAAAAAAATCTAATAATCCGATATAAAAAGTGAGCAAAAGATCTGAATAGTCATTTCACAAAAGAAGACATACAAATAGCAAACAGGCATATAAAAAGATGCTCAACATCAGTGATCATCAGAGAAGTGCAAATCAAAACTACAATGAGATGTCATCTCATTCCAGTTGAAATGGTTTATATCCAAAGACAGGTAATAACAAATGCTGGTGAGAAGGTAAAGAAAAGGGAACTCTCATACACTGTTGGTGGGAATGTAAAGTAGCACAGCCCTATAGAGAACAGTTTGGAGGTTCCTCAAAAAACTAAAAATAGAGCTACCATATAATCCAGCAATCTCACTGCTGGGTATATACCCAAAAGAAAGGAAATCAGTATATTGAAGAGATATCTGCACTCCCATGTTTGTTGTAGCACTGTTCACAAAAGCCAAGATTTGGAAGCAACCAAGTGTCCATCAACAAATAAATGGATAAGGAAAATGTGGTACTTATACACAATGGAGTACTATTTAGCCATAAAAAAGAATGAATGAGATTGTGTCATTTGCAACAGCATGAATGGAACTGGAGGTCATTACGTTAACTGAAATAAGCCAGGAACATCACATGTTCTCACTTATTGTGGAACCTAAAAATCAAAACAATTGAACTCATGTAGATATAGAGTAGAAGGATGGTTACCAGAGACTGAGAAGGGTAGTTGGTGGGGGGAGGGAGGGTAGGAGGTGGGGGTGGGAGTTGCGGCCATGAGGGGGATCGTTAATAGATCCAAAAGAAAAAAAATAGAAAGAGTTATAAGACCTAGAATTTGACAGTAAAACAGGGTGACTATAGTCAATAACTTAATTGTATATTTTAAAATAACTTAAAGAGTACAATTAGATTGATTTTCACTCAAAGAATAAATGCCTGAGGGGACGCATACCCCATTCTCCATGATGTGCTTATTTCACATTGCACACCTGTATTAAAACATCTCATGTCCTTCATAAATATATACACCTACTATGTATCCACAAAAATTAAACAAACAAAAGAATGACTTGTTGTTTTCTTGGCCTAAGCAACCTAAAAAGTGCCAATTACTGAGATAGGAAATGGAGGATGGAGGTGAAAAGGAAAACATCTTTTGGTTTCAGCCTGCTGAGTAGCAATTTCAAGTAGCTAATTAGACTAAACTTGAGTGGAGCTTAGGGGAAAGGTTAGGGCTGGGGATATAAATTATAAAGGTATCAGTCAAGAGATGACCTCAGAAGCCATGGGATCATATTCTGCAGAAGTGTAGACAGTGAAAAAGGCCAAGGACGAAGGCTGGAGGCACTCCAAAATTAGAAGTCTGTTAGAGGAGGAGGAGACCAAGAGGTAGAGTTAATGAGGGAAACCAGTGACTCTGAAGCTACAGAAGACCAGGGAAAACATTGTAGCTAGAAGGAAAATGTGGTTATTTCAGTAAAGTAGTGAGGATGAAAACTCAATTGGAGTGATTTCAGGAGTGGATAGAAAGTGAAGAACTGGAGGGAGTGGATGTGGACAACTTTATTAAGGAGCTTTTTTTATAAAGTAGAAGAAAAAATAAAGCCAAGCTGAAAAGGAATGTGGGATCCTGAGAGCATTTTTAAGGTTGTGATATTAAAAATGTTAGTTTATTGATGAGGATGCTCCCATAGACAGGGAGAGACTGATAACACAGGCAGGGAAAAATTCTAGAAGCAAAGTTCACTAGAAAGGAAAAAGACTATAGGATTCAGTGCTTAAGTGAAGAAATTTTCTTTAAAAAAGAGATACTTCATTACAACTAAAGGGAAGACATAATAAACTCCTACAGATACAGGTAGGATGGTGGCACTAATGGCAGAAATGTGAGACAGTTAATGTTTTATTGTATCTCTTTCATCTGTGAACTAGGTAGGTAGCTGAGAAATAAAAATAAGATAAGGGAGTTACAGATTTAAAGAAAGTCAAGTACGAAATGGTTGTCTAGGAGAATGGGAATGGCAATTTACTGGCAGTACTAAATGTTCTTTGAAATCTGTGATGCCTTTCCTATTAGCTAAAACTGCAATTCCTCCCCGCTCCTCCCACCAACACTTCCTATTCCCTTTCCCTCCTTTATATTTTCCTTAGCACTTTTTGATAACTTCACATACATTTTATATTTCATTCATTGTCTGCCTCCCACTTGAGTATATCCCCTATGAGGGCAAAGGCATTTTTGTTGTTTTTCACTAATATACCTTCACATTGAGAGCATGCCTTGCACATGGTTGGTGCCAAATAAATATCAATTGAGCAAATGAATTTGTAGAAACAAATTTGAAGTTAGTCCAGCCAGTACAATTACAGGGTTTTCTCTAGTAATGTTCAGCTGAACGTATACATTATGGAGTTAGGTGGGTTTAGCAAAATGTGACAGTTTTGCCCAGTAATACAGCAGAGGAAGAAAAAGGAAGGAAGTTAAGGGTACTTACAAAGTGTCTCACCATGATGGAGTGAAAAACAATTATAGTCACTGGGCAGTGACTAGAGGTGGGAGGTCCCCATGGGCTGAAGGATAGTGGACCTATTTTTTTAAGAGATCAAGTGGTACAGCAAATGATGACCAGAGTGTGAAATGTTAGAGATCTAGATTATAATCATGTGAGTAGATGGCTAAGGTAGAATGGAAGAAAAATTCAGAGAGTTATGGAAGCCAAGGAACCAAGAGACTACTGTGTTGAATAAATTGGTTAGCAACATAATGCTAATGTTGATTTCTGGAGCACTTCATACTACCTAGTATATGTGACAAATGGGGCTTTGTGAGTTTTTATGAAAAAAGTCTTATTCTTTCCGGATGGCATGGAAATCTCAGAGCCCTGTAGTAACGACTAATTTATATGAGAAAATTGATGACCTAGCCAAAAATAAAATTAGCCTGTAACAATTTCTTGATGGAAATGTTTAGGAATTTGGAGTTAGTAAAAAGGAATGTTCAACCTAAAGTTAGCAGCTTTCTTACTTATAAAATTTACTGCTAAGAAGGTTATTTGTAAACTTTGAAGCAAAACTCTAGTCAAAATAGCATGTTTCTTGTTTAGCAAAAGGAGGCAGGACCAAAAAAGGATAATTCTCATTCATTCCTTTGCTTGAGAATATAAGATTTGGTAGGGTGGAAGAATAATATGAAAAGGGAGTAATTTTGCCATCTCTTCAAATTTGCTTCAAATATTCCTCTAGTTAATAGAAATACCAGAGATCTGCGCTACTGAGAAACAAATGGGAGGTTAGAAAGTCACAGACCCTTAGAAAAACAAGATATATTTCAAAGGTGATTGAAGGAAAACTTTGTTTAAAAGGATGAAGAAAAATCCAGCTCTGATAGTGTTGATTTAAGAATTATCCTTTCACCAAAATATCTGCAGAAATCCCTGAAATTCTTCTCTTACACCCCCAGCCACAAATAATGCAAGGAAAATAGAGAAAAAGAAAAAGGGCTGAAATTGACAAGGTGGTTGACCTGATATATTTTATTAGTGATGCAAAAATAGCAAAGTTTTGAATGCTACTGACAAGTCAAAGGTCACTGATAACAAGAGAGAAGATGCTTTTTCTGGCAGGTAAAAAACAGAATTGAAGATGATTTTCTGGACAAAGAGAACCAACTAAGGTTGATTTGGCTTTTGAATCAACAATTAATTTTGCTGAATCAGCCATGCACACTGCCTCTAGACTGTTACATAGGCTACTCTGTGCCTACTTCTCTGAGAAAGAAGTACATGTAGGAAAAATATCATTTAAAAAAAAAAAAGGAGAGTAACTTCTAAAACATCTCCTACATGAACAGACATTTTTCAAAAGAAGAGATACATGTGGCTAAAAGCATATGAAAAAATGCTCACCATCACTAAATATTAGAGAAATGCAAATGGAAACCATAATGTGGTACCATCTCACACCAGGGTATTTTTTAAAAGTCCAAAAATAGCAGATGCTGGTAAGGTTGGAGAGAAAAGGAAATGCTTATACACTGCTGGTGGTAATGTAAATTAGTTTAGCCATTGTGGAAAGGAGTTTGGTGATTTCTCAAAGAACTTAGAATTATCATTCAACACAGCAATCTCATTATTGGGTATATACCCAAAGGAAAATAAATCATTCTATCATAAAGATACATGTACACTATGTTCATCACAGCACTATTCACAATAGCAAAGACATGGAATCAACCTAAATGCCCATCAATAGTACACTGAATAAAGACAATGTGGTACATATAGACCATGGAATACTATGCAGCCATAAAAAAAATGAGATCGTGTCTTTTGCAGCAACATGGATGGAGCTGGAGGTCATTATCCTAAGCAAACTAATGCAGGGATAGAAAACCAAATACCGCATGTTCTTACTTTTAAGTGGGAGCTAAACACTGAGTACACATGGACATAAGGGAACAACAGACACTGCAGCCTACTTGAGGGTGGGGGGGTAGGAGGAGGGTGTGGATAGAAAAACTACCTATCAGGTACTGTGCTTATTGCCTGGGGGATGAAATAATCTATATGCCAAACCTCCATGACATGCAATTTACCTATGTAACAAACCTGCACGTGTACTTCTGAACTTACAATTAAAAAAAAAATCTCCTTAGTGTAGTAGCAAATTAGTACAAGATCACAAAACAGCATTATCTGGGTAATAGGGTGACAGAACTAAATTATATAACACGATACACATACTGACAAGTATTAACTCTTTAGTGATGTAAAGACACGACTTATCCATTCATGAATACTTACTGACCCTTCCTTTAAAATACAAGGCAACAAGAAAATACAATATTTAAGTAGAATAAACCTTCCCATCACAGAAACTAAAATCTAATTTAGCAATATATTTATGTATTATAATATAGTATCAGGTGGAGTCACTGGAGTAAACAGGAGGATATTACAATTTTTAGCTAAGTACGTAATGAAATAAGGTAAAAGTAGCAATAATCGTCTTCATTATCTTATATTAATTATCTTAATTTTTTGAATGTGTACTATGTGTAACATGTAAAATTCTTAGCTAAGTACTTTATAAGTATCTCTGTCAAATCTCAGAAAATGCTTATGAAGATAGGTACCACTGTTATCCTCATTTTTAGATGCAAAAGCTCAAGTTTGAAAACATTAAATAAATAACCTAAGGTTTCCTCATGTGACCTTGTGAGGCAGTCAGTCTAAATCCTGAGTCCATGCTTAATTCTTGACTAGTACCTCATATTGTCTCACTTATCTAGTCAAATAATAAAGCATTATAAGATTTCTAGGAAAGAATGGTCCCTTTTCTGGTAGGAGATAGCTTCATAGAATGGTGAGTTTAATACAGTGTAACTGAAGAAAGTAAAAGAGAGAAATAAAGAAAGGGTGAAGACAGAGCAGTCTGAAAAAAAGATTATCAAAGTATTATTTGTGTTCAAGATTAACTTAGAGGTACTGAGTTTTGTGGGAGAGTGGCATGTTGGAAGATAAATTACTTAACCTTAGTGATGCTTTTTTTTCTAATAATAAAATAGGAGAAATAAAAATACCTATCACAAAAGTTTATTGTAAAGATTAACTAAAATAAATTGTAAAACACCGTTAAAAGTAACTTTCATTTTGTGGAATATAAAAGAAGCAAAGTAAATAGGGACTTTCTCTAATATTAGTTATCTACCCATAAAATGCCAAAATAAAGATAAATGTACATTCTCTAAAAAAAATTATAGCTTAGAATAAGTGGTTTAAAATGTGCATGGATGTTATATTTTTACTTACAAGGCTAATACAATGGAATAAAATTAAAGGGAGGTGGATCTTTCACTTCAGGCAAAATGGAGAAACAGAGGGCAGAGTTATCCACTGGCCTGAATCAACTATAAAACCGGACAAAATCTATGAACAAGGGATTTCATATACTGGATGACAAGCAAGGCAGAATGGTGATCGTAGACAGATGGGAAACCAATTAGGTCAGCCAAAAATTACCCCAACTTTCCTTGCTGGGAAGTATACAGGCAGAAATGCAAGTAGGGGAAATTCTGATGGAGCTTCCTTGTCTCCCTGAGGTGAGTATTAAGTGGAAATATAAGGAGGTCTCATCATCCATGGCAGGAATACTGGATGAGAGGCAACTATGCAAAGAAAAGAAAGACAGGGACCATATCATGAATGGCTTTCAACCTGTTACAAAGGATTTTGAATTTCATCCTGAAAAGTATGAGAAGTCACTGAAGGTTTTTAAACCAGTGGATGATAAGATTTACAGAATAAACCAATAGTGTTTTTTCCCCCAAATACTCTTATTGCTATCTTCAACTAAATACAAATTACCAAGAATTTGAAAGCCCAAAGACATATTTTGACAAGTTAAAAACTTTAAAATCAATATTATAGCTGCCATATTTTGATTTATTTTAACCAGCAATTGTCGGTTAAAATAAGCTGCTCAACAAATTTCCTTTGATTATTTGTATGGTTGATCCTAAACTCTTGATTGACTTGTTAGTAAATGATTTGAAAATAAAACATAATGCAAAAAATCTTGTAACGCCTTATTAATTGTTAACTCATTTTGCCTTTAAGCCACCTACTGTATCTCTAAAAGTTGATTATGGGACAAAGACATCAGCAACCCAATAACGAGAGAATGAGTTTTTAGTTCATATTTGTATATGGTACTTTCATTCCCCACAAGAAGCTCAGTTTAAATTACCGATCAATCTTAAGTGTTCTTAGGTTTTGAACTTATATGAAGCTTCATTTTTGGGTCAAATTACAAAAGATGCAAATTGACATTTATGACATTAAAGTATGAATTCATTTCATAAACCAGTGAAAGGTAGGCATAAATGCCTCCATTTTTCAGAAAGATTCCTTTTCATAAACAAAATCTGTGTCCTAAGGAATTATGAAAATCAGTCACAAAACAAAATTAAAACTGTTATTATAAATTGGTTTGGCAATATCTACAATTTCAAATATGTAGAACTTTTTAATTCGTTTATTCAATTTTCAATAATTTTGCCTCCTGAAAAATTATAGAAATGAACAAATTTATGTCTCATTAATAATTTTTATATTCAGATATACCACGATGGACATATTCATACATACAAATTTGTTTACATTCTTTATTTATACTAAGTATTTGAAATCCGTGTGTATTTACAGCACATCTCAATTCAAACACCAACATTTCATCAGAAATACTTGATACAGTATTTAGAAATATTATAATATTCAAGTTAGTATATATCATATAGAAATACAGTATTCTAGTACACATACTAATACAGTATTTAGAAATACTAAGCATAGCATTTATATTTCATAAAATATACAGTTGAAAGAGGCAATTTATATGCTAAAGTTGTTCAAAAATGCTTAAAAGTTTTCCAATAACTAAATCAAGTATTGTTTTATATTTAAATTAAAATTTAGAATTTAGTTCCTCAGTCATATGAGTCACATGTCAAGTACTTAACTAGCTGCCACATGTGGCTAGTGGCTACTATATTGGACAGTGCAGTTCTCAAATATGGTAACCCTTGCTCACAGACATTACCCATGTGTATCACTAATATATCTTAGTAGGAGATGTGAGCACGAAGTACTGTTTGGTATCCCATACCAATCCCATAAAAGCCCCAGGACAGTTTTCCCTTGTTGTCATGGTAATAGCAATATAGTAGCTAGAACTGCAATTCGATTGATCATTTACTTTGGCCCATAATAGGTAACACTTACATAGCACTTATTACCTGCTAGGCACTTTTCTAATTATTTAACATTTATTAGCTCAGTTAATTCTACTGACAATGTTATGATGTACAAAAGTTGCTCGCTCAGTGCACTCCTAATGTCTCAGTAATATTTTCACATGACCCCCAAGCCAAAATAAATATCTAAGAGTTCCATTTATTATGTAGTTAGGGCCTAATAAGTACATATGTCTTAACAATTTGGAGCAGTCACTTGAAACACATACCAAATAAAAGGAGAAATAATTTTTTATTGACACATAATAGATACACGTATTTTCAAAACACATATGATATTTTAATACATTCATATAATGTGTAAGATGAAATTAGGGTAATTATCAATTTCCTTAAATATATTTTCTTTATGCTAGGAACATTCAAATTATTTTCTTCTAGCTATTTTGAAGTGTACAATAGATTACTGTTAACTATAGTCATAATATTGCTCCAAACATTGTTTTATTTCTTCTATATAGTTGTATATTTGTATCCATTAATCAACCTCTCTTCATCCCCGCCTCACCAGAAATAATATTTTTATTTTATTCTTACATAATCATAATTACTTACTGATTTGTTTTGGCTCTATGTCCCCACCCAAATCTCATGTTAAATTGTAATCCCCATGTGTAAGGGGAGTGGTCTAGTGGGAGGTGACTGGATCAGGGGTATGGATTTCCCACTTACTGTTCTCATGATAGTGAGTTCTCATGAGATTTGGTTGTCTGAAACTGTGTAGCACTTCCCTCTTCACTCCCTCTTCTTCCTGCCAGCCACGTGAAGACAAGCTTGCTTCCCCTTCACCTTTTGCCATGACTGTAAGTTTCCTGAGGTATCCCCAGCCATGCTACCTATACAGCCTATGGAACTGATAGTCAATGAAACCTCTTTTCTTCATAAATTACCAAGTCTCAGGTATTTGTTATATTAATAGCAATGTGAGAATGGACCAATATACTTACCAAAGGTATATATATGCCTGTTAGACACTGCACAACTTTTCCAATTTTGAAAATCAGGTTGAATACTATCACCTTATTTACTGTTCTACGTTGATTTTCATGTGATACTCTTTTTTTTTTCATGATCACTAAAAATATCAAGCTTTGTAATGATATGACACCACTGAAGGAAATAACACATGATCTAATGTTGAAACCACTAACCACCTTGAAATAGTAGTTTGGCTGTGTACAGCAGGTTTTGGGTATCACTGTTTCTCTTGAAAATTTCAAATATCCTTTTATGGCCACAGGAATTTGCTTAGTCTTCCTGGTGCACAGTTTTTAAGTGATGAGGTAGATAATTATTCTCATCATTTTACAAATGAGGACACAAGCATAGAGATTAAGTAATTTTCCCAGAGTCACACAGTGAGTAAGGGTAGAGCTGGGTTTTGAATACAAGTTGTATAGCTCCATTGTCTGTAATTTTTAACATTTTGCATTTTTGATTTCCAACAGATACAGCCCAATATATGAGAAGCAAATCAATTAAGAATTAAGACATTGTCTGTCTAGCTGAACATCAGTTCAGGTCCTAGACCTGCCTGTCTTCAGATCTATCTTCTACCCTTTTCCTGCTCTGCTTTGGATTTCAAGGGATTAAACCTTGCAGGCTGCACGAAGATTTTTATCAAGGTCAGCCAATAGAAGATATTACCAAAATATCAGAAGAAAGGAAAAAGAGAAAAGTCAAGATATCTCTACTAATTCCTCTCAGTTTCTTTTCCATAGCTTCAGCCCCAGCCAGGTGACCCAGGTCCTTGAGCTCTAGTCCCTCCAGCCCAGAAATGTAGCGGCTTCTGACTGTGCCTCCCTGTTTACGGCTTCTCAACTATTCAATCACTGCATATAATCCTCTCACTGAGAGAGTATCCCTTTGTCCCAGAATATTCCTGACACTTGCTAATACTTTTCCTAACAAGTATAAGGTTTGGATAATAGATACAGTAGTTCTCAAACCTGGATATATGTCAAAATAACCGGTAGGAGTTTTTTTAAATGCAGATTCCTGAGCCATACCAAAAACAAACTGAACTGGAAAATCAGGAGTTACCGCGTAGGAATTTATATTGACCTGAGAGACTGGGGGCAACAAACACAAATTAAAAAAACAAACAAACAAAAAAACCCAATCTTATGTAGCTGAAATTGGAACTACTTAAATACTACAGAATATACAAAATGAATGTTAAATTAACTCTTATCTACATAATATCATGTTAAAATTCAAGCAGAATTTTTAAAAGTCAGGACAAAAATTACAATAAATGTTTCTTTTGAGATTAAAGAATAACAATTAAATGGATACTCTTGTATACACTTACCAGGCAAAGAAAAAGAAAATGACCTTACATTCTGCAATCTGATTTCCTTGCCTAACATCAGGATGAAACCATGATCTAGAATTCTGCACAAATAATTCCCTTGCTTTTTAGTTGTATGTCCTTGGTTTTTTGTTTTTGTTTTACAATCTATGAATAAATCTTCAAATAATATTATTAGGTTGCCTGTTTTTGAACTTTAAAAAACATCTGTTTTGAGCTAGCTGTCCCAGCAATTCTAGCCAATTGACCCAATCAGCTAAGGCATCAGTCATTATAGAGCAAAAATGAAATATCCCTCGTTGTGTCCTGCCCAAATTTCTGACCCACAAAATCATTAATATAACAAAATGGTTGTTTTATACCAGTGTTTTGTAGTAGTTATGTGGCCAAAGATAACTAAAACAAAGATTTATTGAAAAGTTCTTATTTTTTCTTTGAATATGACATTCTCCGGGGGAAGACTCACGAGGAAACAATGTTCCCTCAAACATACGTATTGAATTACATTAGGATTTGCATAGCTAAGATGAGTTTTCAATGATCAGTAAAAGTGATGATTTGTCATATACTTTATACAATGCTATCATAATGTACTTGGAGATCCTGGAATGCTACTCTTAATTTGAAGTAAACTTTAACACTAACATCTTGCTTAGGTATTTGAATGCCACAACATTGGCAAAGACAGAAAAATAAAACAGAATAGTTTTCCTCTCAAAAATGTAGCTGAAATGCCAATAGCTATGATACATACCATTTTATTAAATCAGGTAGGAAGATAAAGGGGCCTTCAGCCACAAGAAATCCAGGGAAGTAAAAACATGTTTTTTTGTTTGTTTGTTTTAGTATTCTATCCATTTGACTACTTTAATTTCACCAAATATTACACTGCATAAACTTCTATTGCTAAGGAAAAATATATGGCCAAAAGAAGTCATGAGACTAATTCTAATTTTACCAATATTTCCACAGCTGACTTCATACTCTGCTTGGAATAGTGCTGCTGGGAGACTGTTAAACTTACATCAATGATGGCAACAAGTTTCTGCATTATTTTAAGCTCCTCTTTGGCATTTATCTTTAAAATCATCTAAAAGTCCCTCTAGAATGCCAGTTTTTAAACATACTATTTTTACTTCCACACTGTTTTTTTTTTTACACTCCAATTATCAGGCAGAATTATATTTTTCCCTCAATAAGGTCTCTCATTATTAAGGAGATTATAAAAATACATAGGGCCAGTTCTGGCTAGAAAGTTTAATCTCTGTTAGCACCTTTCAAAAGAACACTGCTCAATGACGGACACTTATGTCATCAAAATTATTAAAGCGATATGATGTCTAGAAGACAATGTAAAAAATTTGGTCTCTGCCACTAACCAACTCTTGAAGAAGGCTGGGCTAGATCTGAGAGATTTAGTTACCTGACCACTTAGCACACCCTTCCCTCTTAGTGCAACCAGAAAAACATTCCTCCAGGGTTCATGGAGAATGCTTTGAAAATCACTAGTCAGATCGGCTTTAAGGTCATCTTTCCTAATTCTTCAAACTGTTGTTATCATTTAAAATTAAAATAGATATAGAAACCCAAGTAAGGAAAAACAAGAGTTCTGTCCATAAAACAAAGGAAAGACACTGATGAAAGTGAAAAGCAATATATAATAAACTCAGAATAAAGGAAACTACCATATGACTTTATAATTGGATACAATCATTTTCTTACTTTTAGAAAAATGAGCATTTTTACATTCTAGGAATGATGCTCTCTAAATTATCGTTGACTGAATTTTACTATTTAGAATTTGCCCTTTAGTTCACGCTCAATAATTTTTGCATACTAACCATGCATTTGGGCTTTTTAAATTTAATTCAAGAAACAAACTTTGAGCACTGAGAATATAGCAGAAAATAAGACATCATTTCTGTCTTTGAGCTCATATTCCAGAGTAGAGATGAAGTATGAGAAGAAATCAATAAGCCTAAATATAGTAACAGAAGAATTTTAACATGAACGAATACTTAATAATGATTGACAAATAAGTATATGCTAATAACATGCAAAAATACGTATACTTCTATACGAATACCAAATACCTGATTCTGACATTCTCAAAATTTTAGTCAATATTATAATCTTAAACAGAGACCTTTATTTATATTTTAATGGACCCCTGTTTCTAGCTTCCCTGCTTTTGCCCTAGGCTCCTTGAGAGTGTACTCAACATAGCAGTCAGAATAATGCTTTTAAAACAAGTCAGACAATGTCACTCACTCAAAACTCTGCAATGATTTCCCATTTCACTTAGAATAAAAGCCAATGTTCTTCAATGGCCTAAAAAGCTCTTGCATGATCTGTCATCTGAGCACTACCACCCTCCCCTACTCCCCATTAGCCTTCTGACATCATCTCTTTCTCTTACTACTCTTCTTGCTCATTATGCGCTACCCATATGGGCATCTTTGCTTTCCCTTGAAAACAACAGGCACATGTGGTATAACTTTCAGGCTTTTACCTTTCTCTGGCGTTTCCTTTGCCTGAATGCTATCTTCTCAGATTCATCTCATTCTAACGCCTTACCTCTTCCAAGTCTTTGCCAATGTCTTATTCTTGAGACCCTATTTATCCTTTGGAAAACTGTAACAAGCTTTATCTACAATCCCCATGTTCCCAATCCCCTTTGCTTTTCTCTGGTTGTTTTTCTTTTTTCTTCTTTTTTTTTTTTTTTTTTTTTTGAGACGGAGTCTCACTCTGTCGCCCAGGCTGGAGTGGCACAATCTCGGCTCACTGCAAGCTCCACCTCCCGGGTTCACGCCATTCTCCTGCCTCAGCCTCCCGAGTAGCTGGGGCTACAGGCGCCCGCCACCATGCCTGGCTAATTTTTTTGTATTTTTAGTAGAGATGGGGTTTCACCTTATTAGCCGGGATGGTCTCGATCTCCTGACCTCACGATCTGCCTGCCTCGGCCTCCCAAAGTGCTGGGATTATAGTCATGAGCCACTGCACCTGGCCCTCTGGTTGTTTTTCATCGTAAGTATCACTTTGTTACATACTAGACAACTTACCTATTCTGCTTATTATAGGATCTGCCTTGCTAGAAGTTAACTCCCATGGTGGCAGGGTTCTTTGATTTATTCACTGATTTATCCCAAGCACTGAGAAAAGTACCTGGCACATTGTAGGTGTTCAATAAATATATGCTAAATAAATGAGCAAATGACGTTTTTCCAAGAATAAAACAGTACTTCAAGAAAATACTGAGTATATCATTATTTTCAGAAATATATAAGCTCTTTAAAAGTACAGCTTTTATTTTCTGACAATCAAATCTTCTTCAATAAGTCCACTTGGCTTTTTAAAAAAAGTTTGAAACACATCAGACAATTAAAAGATTAAAAGGGTTATCCATTATTCAATTTTTTAATTCATATTTCTCTATTCAAAAAACTTGGCTATCCCCTATGCCTTTCCTCTATCATCTATGTTTCCCATCTTTTTAAATTTTCTTAACATCTGATAAGAAATTGGTTAAGACCGATTCAAGTTAAATTTTCAGAAACCTAGCACAAATTAAAACATTGCCAACTTAAAGTACATTCTTCTCATTTAACAAATATTTACAAACAAAGTATAGCTGATCTTTACATGATACTTAACAGTTGAATGAACGAATGAATGTGTTATATGTATTTACTTAGTTTTAATGAAACTGAAGTAGCTCATGAAAAGTCAAGTATTACAGGGCAGCTTTATTTAAAGAATATTTGCAACTGCATCATTTATAATGCAATAGACCATGGGCATCTCTTCTATTTTACTTGCTATGTTTGTTGCTTGATTGATCCCTTTACTCCTTCAGCAAATATTTATTGAAACCCTATTATGGCCAGCAACTGTTATAGGTATTAGATCTATAACAGTAAGGGAAAAATATTCCTACTGTCATGGTAGTTATATTCTAGTTGTGGTAAATAGACAATAAACTAGTAATTATTATTTACAATAAATATGTACTATGTCAAAGGACGATAATGTTGTAGAACAAAATATAAAGCAAGGGTAGGGAATTACAAAATACTACAGTTGACTTGTAAATTTCATACTTTATATAGAAAAGTCTGACAGAAGACATTTGAGCAGAGACTTGAAAGAAATGAAGGAATGTGCCACAGAACATCTGGGAAGAGGAAATGGCTTGGAGGTGCAAACATGCTAGTTGTACTTAAAGAACAGCAAGGTAGCTGGGAAGCTGGTGGGGCTAGAACAGAGTAAAAAAACAGGGGTCAACATAGCAGAGGAAAAACAAGATCTAATTTGCTTTTAAAAAGGATAACTTGTCCTGGGGCTGAGAATACACTATAGAAGTATTTTAATGGCAGAAGCTGGAAGACAAGTCAAAAGACAAAACTCCAATTAGGAGATGATGGTGGCCTGGATCAGGATGGTAATGCGAAGGTGATAGGTAGGGGTCAGATTTCATATACACCTTGATGGTAGAGTTAATGGGATTTCCAACAGAATTGTACTGGCATATAAAAAGGATTAGTATTCTTTTTTGTTATTAAAAGAATTTTATTTTGCCTGAGCAAATAGAAAAATAGAATTGCCCTTAGCAGATGGGCTGGAATCAGGGCAAAGAATGTTTTAAGGAGAAGATCAAAAGTTTTGTTTAAACATGTTAGATCTGAGATTTCTATTAGCCAGCTAAGTGGAAATGCCAGCTAAGCAGTTGGATGGGATAAGGCTGAAGATAAAAATCTGGGGTCATCAATGTGTAGGTAGTTTTCAAAGTTCCGAAACTAGGCAAGATTATTGAGGGAATGAGTGTAAATACAAAAGAGGCCTGTAGAAGGGTGGAGCCAAGATGGCCAAATAGGAACAGCTCCGGTCTACAGCTCCCAGCGTGGGCGACACAGAAGACGGGTGATTTCTGCATTTCCATCTGAGGTACCGGGCTCATCTAACAAGGGAGCGCCAGACACTGGGAGCAGGACAGTGGGTGCAGCACACCGTGTGCGAGCCAAAGCAGGGCGAGGCATTGCCTCACTCGGGAAGCACAAGGGGTCAGGGAGTTCCCTTTCCTAGTCAAAGAAAGGGGTGACAGACAGCACCTGGAAAATTGGGTCACTTCCACCCTAATACTGTGCTTTTCCAATGGGCTTAAAAAACGGCACAAGAGATTATATCCCGCACATGACTCGGAGAGTCCTATGCCCACGGAGTCTCGCTCATTAATAGCACAGCAGTCTAAGATCAAACTGCAAGGCAGCAGCAAGGCTGGGGAAGGGGCACCCGCCATTGCTGAGGCTTCAGCAGGTAAACAAAGCAGCTGGGAAGCTCAAACCAGGTGGAGCCCACCACAGCTCAAGGAGGCCTGCCTGCCTCTGTAGGCTCCACCTCTGGGGGCAAGGCACAGACAAACAAAAAGTCAGCAGTAACCTCTGCAGACTTAAATGTCCCTGTCTGACAGCTTTGAAGAGAGTAGTGGTTCTCCCAGCATGCAGCTGGAGATCTGAGAATGGGCAGACTGCCTCCTCAGGTGGGACCCTGACCCCCGAGCAGCCTAACTGGGAGGTACCCCCAAGAAGGGGCAGACTGACACCTCACACTGCCGGGTACTCCTCTGAGACAAAAATTCCAGAGGAACAATCAGGCAGCAGCATTTGCAGTTCACGAAAATCCGCTGTTCTGCAGCCACCACTGCTGATACCCAGGCAAACAGGGTCTGGAGTGCACCTCTAGCAAACTCCAACAGACCAGCAGCTGAGGGTCCTGTCTGTTAGAAAGAAAACTAACAAACAGAAAGGACATCCACACCAAAAACCCTTCTGTATGTCACCATCATCAAACACCAAAAGTACAAAAAACCACAAAGATGAGGAAAAAACAGAGCAGAAAAACCGGAAACTCTACAAAAATGGAGCGCCTCCCCTCCTCCAAAGGAACACAGTTCCTCACCAGCAACGGAACAAAGCTGGATGGAGAATGACTTTGACGAGTTGAGAGAAGAAGACTTCAGACGATCAAACTACTCTGAGCTACAGGAGGAAATTCAAACCAATGGCAAAGAAATTAAACACTTTGAAAAAAAATTAGACAAATGTATAACTAGAATAACCAATACAGAGAAGTGCTTAAAGGAGATGATGGAGCTGAAAGCCAAGGCTCGAGAACTACGTGAAGAATACAGAAGCCTCAGGAGCCGATGCGATCAACTGGAAGAAAGGCTATCAGTGATGGAAGATGAAATGAATGAAATGAAGCGACAAAGGAAGTTTAGAGAAAAAAGAATAAAAAGAAACAAACAAAGCCTCCAAGAAATATGGGACTATGTGAAAAGACCAAATCTATGTCTGATTGGTGTAACTGAAGGTCACGGGGAGAATGGAACCAAGTTGCAAAACACTCTGCAGGATATTATCCAGGAGAACATCCCCAATCTAGCAAGGCAGGCCAACAGTCAGATTCAGGAAATACAGAGAACGCCACAAAGATACTCCTCAAGAAGAGCAACTCCAAGACACATAATTGTCAGATTCACTAAACTTGAAATGAAGGAAAAAATGTTAAGGGCAGCCAGAGAGAAAGGTCGGGTTACCCACAAAGGGAAGCCCATCAGACTAACAGCTGATCTCTTGGCAGAAACTCTACAAGCCAGAAAAGAGTGAGGGCCAATATTCAACATTCTTAAAGAAAAGAATTTTCAACCCAGAATTTCATATCCAGCCAAACTAAGCTTCATAAGTGAAGGAGAAATAAAATACTTTACAGACAAGCAAATGCTGAGAGATTTTGTCACCACCAGGCCTGCCCTAAAAGAGCTCCTGAAGGAAGCACTAAACATGGAAAGGAACAACCAGTACCAGCCACTGTAAAAACATGCCAAATTGTAAAGACCATCAAGGCTAGGAAGAAACTGCATCAACTAATGAGCAAAATAACTAGCTAACATCATAATGACAGGATCAAATTCAAACATAACAATATTAACTTTAAATGTAAATGGGCTGAATGCTCCAATTAAAAGACACAAACTGGCAAATTGGATAAAAAGTCAAGACCCATCAGTGTGCTGTATTCAGGAAACCCATCTCATGTGCAGAGACACACATGGGCTCAAAATAAAGGGATGGAGGAAGATTTACCAAGCAAATGGAAAACAAAAAAACGCAGGGGTTGCAATCCCAGTATCTGATAAAACAGGGTTTAAACCAACAAAGATCAAAAGAGACAAAGAAGGCCATTACATAATGGCAAAGGGATCAATTCAACAAGAAGAGCTAACTATCCTAAACATATATGCACCCAATACAGGAGCACCCAGATTCATAAAGCAACTCCTCAGAGACCTACAAAGAGACTTAGATTCCCACACAATAATAATGGCAGACTTTAACACCCCACTGTCAACATTAGACAGATCAACGAGACAGAAAGTTAACAAGGATACCCAGGAATTGAACTCAGCTCTGCAACAAGCAGACCTAATAGACATATACAGAACTCTCCACCCCAAATCAACAGAATATACATTCTTTTCAGCACCACAGCAAACCTATTCCAAAATTGACCACATAGTTGGAAGTAAAGCTCTCCTCAGCAAATGTAAAAGAACAGAAATTAGAACAAACTGTCTCTCAGACCACAGTGCAATCAAACTAGAACTCAGGATTAAGAAACTCACTCAAAACCACTCAACTACATGGAAACTGAACAACCTGCTCCTAAATGACTACTGGATACATAACGAAATGAAGGGAGAAATAAAGATGTTCTTTGAAACCAACGAGAACAAAGACACAACATACCAGAATCTCTGGGACACATTCAAAGCAGTGTGTAGAGGGAAATTTATAGCACTAAATGCCCACAAGAGAAAGCAGGAAAGATCCAAAATTGACACCCTAACATCACAATTAAAAGAACTAGAAAAGCAAGAGCAAACACATTCAAAAGCTAGCAGAAGGCAAGAAATAACTAAAATCAGAGCAGAACTGAAGGAAATAGAGACACAAAAAACCCTTCAAAAAATTAATGAATCCAGGAGCTGGTTTTTTGAAAAGATCAACAAAATTGATAGACCGCTAGCAAGACTAATAAAGAAGAAAAGAGAGAAGAATCAAATAGACACAATAAAAAATGATAAAGGGGATATCACCACCGACCCCACAGAAATACAAACTACCATCAGAGAATACTACAAACACTTCTACGCAAATAAACTAGAAAATCTAGAAGAAATGGATAAATTCCTTGACACATACACCCTCCCAAGACTAAACCAGGAAGAAGTTGAATCTCTTAATAGACCAATAACAAGCTCTGAAACTGTGGCAATAATCAATATCTTACCAACCAAAAAATGTCCAGGACCAGACAGATTCACAACCGAATTCTACCAGAGGTACAAGGAGGAACTGAAACTATTCCAATCAATAGAAAAAGAGGGAATCCTCCCTAACTCATTTTATGAGGCCAGCATCATCCTGATACCAAAGCCTGGCAGAGACACAACTAAAAAACAGAATTTTAGACCAATATCCTTGATGAACATTGATGCAAAAATCCTCAATAAAATACTGGCAAACCGAATCCAGCAGCACATCAAAAAGCTTATACACCATGATCAAGTGGGCTTCATCCCTGGGATGCAAAGCTGGTTCAACATACGCAAATCAATAAATGTAATCCAGCATATAAACAGAACCAAAGACAAAAACCACATGATTATCTCAACAGATGCAGAAAAGGCCTTTGACAAAATTCAACAACGCTTCATGCTAAAAATTCTCAATAAATTAGGTATTGATGGGACGTATCTCAAAATAATAAGAGCTATCTATGACAAACCCACAGGCAATATCATACTGAATGGGCAAAAACTGGAAGCATTCCCTTTGAAAACTGGCACAAGACAGGGATGCCCTCTCTCACCACTCCTATTCAACATAGTGCTGGAAGTTCTGGCCAGGGCAATCAGGCAGGAGAAGGAAATAAAGGGTATTCAATTAGGAAAAGAGGACGTCAAATTGTCCCTGTTTGCAGATGACATGATTGTATATCTAGAAAACCCCATTGTCTCAGCCCAAGATCTCCTTAAGCTGATAAGCAACTTCAGTAAAGTCTCAGGATACAAAATCAATGTACAAAAATCACAAGCATTCTTGTACACCAATCACAGACAAACAGAGAGCCAAATCATGAGTGAACTCCCATTCACAATTGCTTCAAAGAGAATAAAATACCTAGGAATCCAACTTACAAGGGACGTGAAGGACCTCTTCAAGGACAATTACAAACCACTGCTCAATGAAATAAAAGAGGATACAAACAAATGGAAGAACATTCCATGCTCATGGGTTGGAAGAATCAATATTGTGAAAATGGCCATACTGCTCAAGGTAATTTATAGATTCAATGCCATCCCCATCAAGCTACCAATGACTTTCTTCACAGAATTGGAAAAAACCACTTTAAAGTTCATACAGAACCAAGAAAGAGCCCGCATCGCCAAGTCAATCCTAAGCCAAAAGAACAAAGCTGGAGGCATCATACTACCTGACTTCAAACTATACTACAAGGCTACAGTAACCAAAGCAGCATGGTACTGGTACCAAAATAGAGATCTAGATCAATGGAACAGAACAGAGCCCTCAGAAATAATGCCACATATCTACAACTATCTGATCTTTGACAAACTTGAAAAAAACAGGCAATGGGAAAAGGATTCCCTATTTAATAAATGGTGCTAGGAAAACTGGCTAGCCATATGTAGAAAGCTGAAAATGGATCCCTTCCTTACACCTTATACAAAAATTAATTCGAGATGGATTAAAGACTTACATGTTAGACCCAAAACCATAAAAACCCTCAAAGAAAACCTAGGCAATACCATTCAGGACATAGGCATGGGCAAGGATTTCATGTCTAAAACACCAAAAGCAATGGCAACAAAAGCCAAAATTGACAAATGGGATCTAATTAAACTAAAGAGCTTCTGCACAGCAAAAGAAACTACCATCAGAGTGAACAGGCAACCTACAGAATGGGAGAAAATTTTCGCAACCTACTCATCTGACAAGGGCTAATATCCAGAATCTACAGTGAACTCAAACAAATCTACAAGAAAAAAACAAACAACCCCATCAAAAAGTGGGCAAAGGATATGAACAGACACTTCTCAAAAGAAGACATTTATGCAGCCAAAAAACACATGAGAAAATGCTCATCATCACCAGCCATCAGAGAAATGCAAATCAAAACCAGAATGAGATACCATCTCACACCAGTTAGAATGGCCATCATTAAAAAGTCAGGAAACAACAGGTGCTAGAGAGGATGTGGAGAAATAGGAACACTTTTACACTGTTGGTAGGATTGTAAACTAGTTCAACCATTGTGGAAGTCAGTGTGGCGATTTCTCAGGGATCTAGAACTAGAAATGCCATTTGACTCAGCCATCCCATTACTGGGTATATACCCAAAGGACTATACATCATGCTACTATAAAGACACATGCACACGTATGTTTATTGCGGCACTATTCACAATAGCAAAGACTTGGAACCAACCCAAATGTCCAACAACGATAGACTGGATTAAGAAAATGTGGCACGTATACACCATGGAACACTATGCAGCCATAAAAAATGATGAGTTCATGTCCTTTGTAGGGACATGGATGAAACTGGAAATTATGATTCTCAGTAAACTATTGCAAGGACAAAAAGCAAATACCACATGTTCTCACTCATAGGTGGGAACTGAACAAAGAGAGCCCATGGACACAGGACGGGGAACATCACATGCCGGGGACAGTTGTGGGGTGTGGGGAGGAGGGAGGGATAGCATTAGGAGATACACCTAATGCTAAATGACGAGTTAGTGGGTGCAGCACACCAGCATGGCACATGTATACATATGTAACAAGCCTGCACATTGTGCACATGTACCCTAAAACTTAAAGTATAATAATAATAAAATTAAATTAAAAAAAAAAAAAAGAAAAGAGGCCTGTAGAATGAGCCCTGAAGAAGAAGAAATATTAGGGCAAAAGAAGGCACACGTGAAGAGTTTGAGAAGGAACAGTACAGACAGGAAAAAAAAAAAAAATCCAAATAAAATCATTTGAAGGAATAAGGAAGTAGTCAACTATGGCACATGACGCTGATGGCTTATGTGTTTATCTAAGTAGAGAAATGAGAACTAACCACTAAGTTTGGCATTGTGGATATCACACTGGAGTCTCTGACAAGAGGGGTTTTGGTAGAGTTGTGGGGTGGGGCAGTTGAAAGCCTTATCTGGGGTAGTCTAAGAAAGAATGGAGGGAGAGGAATTCAAAACAGTGAATATAGACAACTGACGGCATAACTACAAAGGAGAAGTATTCCTCACCACTCATGTATTTATACTTGGATGTTAGCTGAGTGACTGACTCCAAATTAATAAAAGCAGGAGAAACAACTGTTATGGTAACAATAATTAGCATTTATTTAAATAATTATTATTTTATCACTTATATCTCACTCACCATAAGGAAGATGAGGTGACTGAGGCTTGGAATAACTTGCCCAACAATAGAGAGTTAAGAGGGAAAACTGAATGTAGTGTTATATTCCAGGGAGACTTTTATCCTTTAAGTTAAAAAAAAAAAATTAGCCACAGTCCATATATGAGTATTTGGATGTCACACAAGGAAAACAAAAAAAGCTAATGGTTTACAAAAACAAAGAAATGTAATCATTTATACAAGCAAAATTACTTTAAACATATATTTTCATATTCTGTCTTATAAGTATTCTGATTACTTCCAAAGGATTCTACTAGCATTACTATACAAAGCTTTGGTCTTCTTTTAATTATTATCTATGTTATTAAGCAGTATATTATGTCCTAAAAATTGAGTACAAAGGAGAATTCTTGATTTATAGTGCACTCCGTATTTGGCATTTATATTCACTGCATTTAAGAATACAAATGTACATTTTAAGCCACTCAAAATAAAACTATATTCATGAAATTAGATGTGATTCCTTAATGCGATAAGATTGTTAAGGGCATAATTAAAAAAAAAAAAGGCTAATTTTGTTGTCCACTTCAATTCCTTGCATACAGGTAGATAACTTTTTGAAATTCCAAGCTTAGACTAGCTCTTATTCTATTTTTCTTCATGATGTGTATGCTGCTATATTAATAAAAGAAAAAAAAATGGGTCAAGCCCTGTTAGATATTCAGAGTGTAGGTGGAAATCCTTTGACGAGCTTTCTGGGGATGCCTCTAACATGGGAGTAGCTGTTGAGACTCCAGGAGAAAAAGATAAAATTCTGTCAGTAGCAATATCTCTTACAAATAAACCCTTTCACACCCACTAAAAAGGAGGTTAGAAAGGTGCCTGAAATCTAGCAATTAACCAATATCATTGCAAAATTTTAGTATAGAGAATCCTACACTGGGCCTACACATTGCACACAATATGTTCCTTTTAATATACTTGCTGATATGAAAAATGCTAGAAGACACAAAATAAATAAAAGTGTTCATATAAAAAGTACTTTTTAAATTATTCTATGAATCCTAATATCTTTATTGTATAATAACTATTATATACTATACTTTTTCTTTCAAAGAAAAAATTTTTATGTATAGGAGTTTGCATGCCAAACATGAATTTTTTAGATTCAGTGAACATAGATTAGTATTATTCAAAAATAAAATGTATTTATAATATAGAGTATCTAAACATCTTTTTCTAGTGATAATATATATAATTCCCATAGAGATTCCCTTGGCACAGGACTGCAAGTGGAAATAGTAGAGAAAACTAGTTTCTCCACAGTAAAAGCTAGTAGTAAGGATTTTGAGCCCACTGGAAGATAGGATATGGTATATCTAATCAGGGTTTATCACTTAACATTTCTACACAAATACTTCCTGAGGAAGTGAATCTGCAGTTTAATCCACAATTCTCTCTAGAACTTAGATCTAGACTTATAACGTATTTTAAAGAGTAGTCTGGATATTTTGAAAGGTTCTATTTACATTGTAAAATGCAAATTAAGATAAACTCAGCCCATTATATCTAATTTCTATTTTACACATTTGATATAGAAAATGAAAAAATCATCATCCATCCATTTATTCATCTAGCCATCCATCCATATGATATTGAGTATGTACTATGTGCCAGGGACTATACAAAGTTTTGAAAAGTACAAAGTCTGTTAAGATATAGCAATACTTCAAGAGCATATAACATATGGAAGTAAACCAAGAGAATGATGAAAAGTTTGGATAAAGGTAGCACAAGGTGTGCTGAGGAACAGAAGAGAAAAATTTAAATCAAATTGGAAGTATCTGGATGATTTTGCAGAGAAAATAGTGCTAAGTCTTGAAACATAAGTAGGATGAATAACACTAGGTAAATAAACAGCACATAGACATGAAGAGAGGTATGACACAACATTGTGAGTTAATGTGAAAGTAGTTTAGATTTCAAGGAGGGTATGAGAAGACTGTTGTAAAGTTATAAGAGATGAATCTAGAGAAAAGAAAGGCCATATCCTCAATGGCCTCCTGCGGTAAGCAGAAAAGTTTAACTTTATTATGAAAGTAATGGTGCACCATTGAAAACTGTAAGAATTTTACCATAGGAAAAAAAGCCTGTTTTACAGAAGTATTCCTTAAATAGCTAACTTAACTTGATCAATGATATCTTAATCAGCAATATCTTATTATTTTATTTGTCCTATGAAATGTCCATAATGTGTCCTATCTAATGAGTACTCTTCCTTCTTGTAATTATTGGTTGTAATGGTATTTTATTTAAATAACATAGTTATTCCATGCTATTTAAAGCATACTGCCTTGGTATTTAATGTTTTTGGGTCCTGACACTTATCTTAAATAAATACTTGTTAATTATCTGTCTTTCCTGATAAAGAAGGCATTATGTTGACCTTTTTATCCAGCTGTAATACCAGAATATGATTTAATATCTGCCCCAAAACAGTGTCTGGAATTGAATTAAATGAGTAACAATGCTAACAGAGAAAATAAGAATGTATATTCCTCAAATAATTTAAGTTTGAATTTAGAATATGTTTGGTATTTTCCCTGCCAGGAGATCTACTTACCTGATCTCATAGAGGTTTACTTGTCTATCTATTAGATAATGAGCTTTATCTTGTGGTACAGAGGCCTTATCTTGAGCTTCTGAGCATTCCCCATGCCAAGTCTATTTCCCCATACACAGCAGGCACTAAAATGTACATTGAATTGTGCATTAAATTTAGATTGTATTCTCTCAGGAAAAAAGGAATAAAATACTAAAGTAGATAATCCAATCCAGCAGCTGTTTGTCTCAGTTTTACTTTAAATATCAGGCAAAAATGGGGGGGTGTCGAGAACAGGAGGATTATACATGTAATTATAGCAAACTCATTTGACTTAATTAGTTGATGATTTAGAGAAAATACAACTATTGTTTTCACTCTTTTAATAACTCAGAAGCCCAAACATGAAGGGTTCTACTAAAATTTTCTCATATGTAATAAAATATGTCTCTAAATATGTATTATTTACCCAAGATAAAATGAAGTCTTTCTAGGTATAGTCATTCTTGTACTGAACAAGCTGCTATTCTTATCCTGTACCATATGGATATGTTCAAATGACGTAGGCAATAAAAATGGATTATCTCAAGTTTGTGAAGAGGTAATTCATTTTCTCATAGTTATCATAATATAAATATCATTTGCATTTCAAATATACACGTTGACTTTCATGAATCGGTTTTGAAACTTATAAGCCAAATATTCTAAGAATAAATATACAATAGTACTTAGGAATGGATGCAGGGGTGTTAATTATAATACATAGGTCTATACTTAAATTTGTATTTGTCAAAAGAGAAAAAAAGAGTTTACTTAAAATAAACACAGATTTTGTCTCCTCATGTCAGTAATAAGCTAAATAATCAACAATGAATGTAAATATACAGGTAATGAAGGGGACTCAAGATTTAGCCTTGCAGAATTTTCGGGCTTCAGAACAAGAAATGGCTAAAAATTAAACCTTGTACCTTCTTTACTGAGAAAAAAGTAGCTTCCAGAAAGCCAGCAGCATATGAATATAGAAGGAGAGGGTCAAAGAATAGAAGACAGATAAGAAAGAACTTCTGATTGGTTGATGACATTTGTATGATATTAGTTATTTTTATCTGAAGTCAAGAAGTGATGGAAAAATCACAATCAATAAAAAATAAGTCTGGGGTTAAAAGAAGACAATAATACAGCTCAGTGCAGCAGTGTCTGTAATTGTGACAGGCTGTCTCAGTCCATTTAGGGTGCTATAACAAAACATCTTAGACTGGTTAATTTATTGAAACAGAAATTTATTTCTCATAGTTCTAGAGGCTGGGAAGTCCAAGATCAAAATGCCAGCAGACTCAGTGTCTGGTGAAGGCATGTTCTCTGCTTAAAAGTGAGCCTCTTGCTGTGTCCTCACATGGCAGAAGGACAAAGCAGCTCCCTGCAATCTTTTATAAGAGCATTAATTCCATTCGTGAGGGTAGAACACTCATAACTTAATCACTTCCCCAAAGGCCTCACTTCTTAATACTATTAGGTTTCAACACAGGAATTTGGGGGAGACACCAATATTCAGACCATTGCACATGTATAGCCTTCAGTATTTACACTGACAAGGGAAGAAAGTCTATAGCAAAAGGCAGATGCCAGAGCACTTTGCAAGGTGAGGGAAGTTGAATGCAGTGTCCCAGGCCTCAAATCTTAAAACAGTTCTATCTGTGCATATTAAGGAACCAAGCAGGTAAAGACAGGAAATAATTGCCAATCATCATCTTGGTGTATGCCAATGAAACTTTCCAAAATCTTAGCATAATGACAATAATAATTAATATAACTACATATTATCTTACATAATTCTAACAAAGCAACTATAAATAACATTTATTAAACAATTTTATGATAAACAAATTGCATAAACTTATTTAATATTCATAACATCCCATGAGGTAGGTATTAATAGTACCTCATTTTAAAGGTATAAAAATATAGACTTAGATTAAGTCATCGATCTAAAAATCTCATAGCTAGAAAGAGGCAGAACTAACACTCTAAATCAAGACTGTTTGACTCTAAAATCTAAACTACTTTCTCACCTGTGGGGATGGACATTTGAAATAAGCCAGATCCAGATGAGTTCAAAGAGGGAGAAACCAGCTAGAAATAAAGAAGTTTCAGATACCTTGTAAGTCTGCAAAGTTTTTGGCAAAAAATTAAAAATTAAAAAATAACATATCCAAGCAGGGATATGACATGTTAGACACAGTTTTTGTCTTCAATGAACATTTAATATACAACATGAACAATATATGTGGAATGTAGTCAAATAGCATGGTGGTTTTCAAAAAATTTTGATCAAGACACATAGTCAACAATAAGGTTTAACTGCAGTCACATACACACAGAAACTTACAATACATACGTATGTATATGTATATATGTATACATAAAATGCTTTCATTAGAAACAACACTTAATTTAACTTCATATGATGTACTATGATATTCTTATTCCATTCCATTAAAGTCTGATCAGGACCCAACAAAATGATTTCATGACTCATTAAAAAGATATGCTAGACAGTGTTCTAAGCCTAATCCTATCATTTCTAGGAAGTATGTACTATTATTATTTCCATTTTTAAAGATGAGAAAACTGAGTAGCAGAGTGGTTAAGTAACCTATTCAAAGTTTTACAGTGAGTAAATAGCAGAGCTGAAGTTAAAAAAAAGCTCAGCAGTCTGGTTCCAGAGTTATATGGAAAAGAAGGAAAAGAGCAGTCAGATACTAAAGCAGATAAGCCTTGAGGTAGACATGAAAAAGCCTTACTGATTACACACAAGGGAGGAGATTCTGAGGAAAAGGTAATTACCGAAAGTCTTCTGTGAGAATAAAAATATACTGCTGGACTTGAGAACACGGTAAGACTGAACTTACTCCTTGTCTCCTTCCTTATACTGGCTAAGTCAGAAGAATGGGAATTCTTGAGGGTCTTACAAAATTTAATGTCACAATATTAACTTCAGTTTCACTTATAAACACAAAACATACTTTTATCTTGGAATAAATTGTTTTAATTATTTAAAATACCATTAAAACGGGAAGCCAGAGATCATTAAAGCAAAGTAGAATTTCTAATAGAATGATCAGGAAACAAAAATCTAGGCCCAACTATCCTCAGCTTTCAGATACAGCAGCAATTCCTAGCCTTCTAATTGATCTCACTGAATCCTTTCCAATTTTTCCCTCCTCCTACCCATTCTTCACACAAACAAGAAGACTATTCTTTTAAAAGTGCAAATATGATCATGTCAGTTCCCTGTTTCAAAAACTTTGGTGCTTTCCCTTTGTTCTTAAGATGAAGTCCAAAATCCCTAACAAGTTCCTGTATAGCCTAGCCCTAACTTATCCCTCTGGCCATTCCTCTCCCTTTCTATCATCCATTCACATTACAGTTCTTTCAATACGCCATTCTCATTTCTGCCAAAGATCTTTGAATATTCTGCTTTCAACACTTCAATTCTCTCTCTTGCCAGACCAGCCCTCCCTCCTTCACCCAGCTAACAATCATTGATCTTTCAGGTTCTAAATTGAATTCAAATACTCTGGAAGTCTTCCTAGATGTTCTAAACTAGATTAGATCCTGATATCATATTCCTTAGATCATACGCTACTCATTCATAGCCATGATCACAATTTTAATTAAGTAATTAGTTGTAAAATTATCTGTTTTCTGTCTAATTTCTGCTTACATTGTAAACTCTATGAAGGCACAGACTATAGGTCTTAATCCCTCTGGAACCGTCAGAACTAGCAGATTGCCTGAAAAGTAGATAGTATAATACATGTTTATGGAATAAACATATATTCCTCAAGCCTCGGGACTATGTTTGGTAGACTAGAGTCAAGTTTTACCTCCTCAAACAAACAGCTTCAGCTTACAAGGCTAACATCTCCTGAGCGAAAGTTATATTTAATAACATTAAATGGGGCAAAATACAATATCCTGTTTTAGTAATGTTTGTGTTACCAAAAATAATGAACAGATAACAGATCATCATCAATAGTTCAAAATGGTCTAGTTAATTTTTCCAAGTTGTCTTTTTTCATACTTGTTTATATTTGTGACAATTCTTTCACTTTGACAGTGTATGACAGAACTGACCTCCCAAGGTTAGTAAGATTAATAACAACTGTGTCTCATATCTAATCCTAAAAGTCTAAATTTTAGGTAGATAGGGCTGTTTAAGATCATGTATTCTTTTATAAGATTTTTACACTGGCCTTAGGGTCAAAATGCCTGGGTTTCAGTCTTGACTCTGTTCAACAATGTGACTAAATTGCTTCTTGAATAATATTGTAGTGGTGTAGAAAGAATACAAGCAGCAAACCTGATGCTATGAGTTCGAGACTTGCCATTGCTCTGGCTTCCTGTGTAAATTTGACCAAAAATTTAAAATGGTGGCTTAAAATAAAGAAAAGGAAAATGATCAACTTCAAGTGCTAGAAAATAAGACTACGTGGGTAGTTCAGAAGATATTATATCATATGAAAAAATATTTTTGTAACTCTCTAATTATATTACTATGTTAGCTGGCTTCCCTCTTTTTGCTCCACAATAATATAATTTGTTTGTTTAATCTTTTCTGAAAACAAACAAAACAATGGAAGTTCAAATTGTATAAATCACTAAAAATAGTCCCCAAGGATATGGCAGAATACAGAAAACCTACCTCTTCTTACCAAATGTAAATCTGAACCCTGATTCAAGGCAGTGCAGTGAGTTAGGAAAAAGGTTAAGAATGTTCCACTCACACCCATTGCCTCAGAGACACAAGAGAGCACCAGGAGGAACCTACTCCTCGATGTATATACTCTGTTCACAAATAAAACATATAAATAAAATGACAAGAGAAGAAGAAATAAAAAGGATTTGGCAGAAAGGAGAAAGTCAACAAATTAAATAAGAAAAGATTATATAAGAAAAGATAACTTCTAATTAGCTGAATTAAAACTTGGACAATATTGACAGTAAAAACCATAAACAACACTATAGAAAATAAAATCCTTAACCCAGAGAATAATCTCAAAGAGATTTTGCAGAATACTGCAGTAAATAGCTGAAAACACTAAGAGATTAAATCAAAGACATGCAGGACAGATAATATACATCTAACCAACAAATAATGAGGGCTCATAAGGATAGAAAATAGAAATAAGAGTAGAGAGGTTACTCAAACAAAAAGTCATCTTTGTAGATGAAAGACCTGATCCACGGGACAAAAATTGTGCATGGAGTAGACAGAAAATTAACTAAAAGTGACCAATCAGTAATATTTCTTAGTATAATTTATAAATATCAAAAATTTTCAAAGAATTATATCTAATAAGCATCCAGCCTGGGGGTGAAAAGAACAAGTGAGAAACAGACTTCCAAGAAACAGAAAAAAAAAAAAAAAAAAAAAAAAAACTGGGTTGACCTCAGACTTCTCCACAATACTACAACCAGAAGAAAATGAGTGATATCTGTATACTCTATCAAGTCATGAGAAATACTGTTTTCTCAGGTAAACAAAAGCTCAGATGTATCCTTTCTGCATATTTATAGAAAAACTACTTAAAGATGTAATCAATTGACTGAGACATGAACCCACATAAGGAATGCAAAATGGAATTGAAAGTATTATAAAAAGGCTAGTAGGCTCACTGAAATAAATTAAAATGGCCTAACTATAAAGAATTATTTTAGATAATACAGCCAAAACTGTAAATGCTAACTAACAATTATCGTAAGAGTAGACATTAATATCTAAATCCCAAGATAGTATTTAAAGAGCCAAGAAGTAGGGTAGCAGAAGAAAAAATACAAATAAAGGAGTATTACTTTATCACCTTACATGATGGTGGTAAATCAATAAATATTATTTTAAAAGCATACTTTAAAAAGTGTTTAAATACTTTTTATCTTAAAAAATACTAAAGTCAGTGATGAATAAATTAAAAAAATAAAAGGCATGTCACTAAATCACTAGTGAAGAGGTAAAATCAAATACATATGATGGACATAAGAAATTATAAAAGTTCAATAAAACACAAAAATTAAAAATACAAAACAAGATAACACCAGTGTATCCTGATATAATTACCCTTTTACAGAAAACACACTCAGATTTGTTTATGCAAAACAAAACAGATATTCACTATTTATTAAATCATCAACAATATGAATATAGGTAACAGTATATAAGAATTAGGGTTCTAATAAGTTATAATTATATGATAAAAATACCCTACAACCAATACAATTGTGTGTTTTAAAATAATCTAATGAAAGAGGAATGTGCTGATAATATATAAGTAGAATCCATTTAGCAAAATATATATCCATGTGTCATATATGAACATATATGCATAGATAACCAAAGTAATTAGAAGGAAATATTCCAACCTGTTTACGTTGCTGTTAGTTCTATGAATTATTTTAATTTTTTTCTTAATACTTTCCTGCATTTTTTTAATTTTAATTAAGAAAAAAATTCACCAAGAAATACAAAATACCAGAATAAGTGGAAAGATATATCAGGCTTCTGGAATGGGATACAGAATAAAGATGTCAAATGCAGTTATGCATTTAATACAATTAACCAAAATGGATTTTAAACTTTGCCATGATATTCTAACATTTTAGAAGTACAAAAAGTGAAAGTGTCCAAAAAAAAATTCAAACAGGAAAGAGTATACATAATCAAATACTGACGATTAGAAAGATGGGAGTGAAAAACGCAAAATCACTAACCCTGATTACCTAAAGTGGTAAAATTACGGGTGAGTTTATATTTCTATATTATAAATTTACCCCAGTATGCATATCTTCTTTTATAAAATGTTGAAAATAAGAGTTCATTATATTTTTGGAAACAACTTAAAATTATAGTGAAATGATGGAATGATTTTTATTTTCTGTATACATATCTATATTCTCTAAACTTAGTATACATAGTATTATTCCTAAATTCAGAAGATAAAAAACTTTGATTTTTAAAATTGTCTTCCAATATCCATCTTCCACTACGTTAAAAAGTCAACCAACACCTCACTGCTCCAAGTTAAATGTGTTTCCTCTTATACAGTCTTCAGAGGCAACAGCAAAAAGTTTCAGTCTTCAAACAACAGGTGATCTGACATGTCATCTTTTCTTAAAGAGCTAAAATGGGTTAGCCTGAAACTCAGCCTTCCCATGAATTGCTCGGTTTTCTGTTAAAATGTTAGTTTCTATTTCTGACTTAGTTTTGACAGAGTAAAGGACATGGGATTTTTTAAGAGAAACTTAACTCCTCTTTTAGAATAACAGCAAAATAAATAAAAGAAAAAAATTACTGTTTCTTCAAAACGTGTTTACTTTAAAATGACAAAATGTTTCATTCTGTGCCCTACTACAGGTTGCAATTACATAAATATTTTTAAGAATATATGTAATCTACCTATCCATCCTTTCAATCAACTATCCATCGATCCATTATTCCCAGAAATACTCACAAACACAAATTTGTGTTTTTATTTCTCATGCATACTTTATTTTATTACTACATACGTGGATATTAATAAATTATATATATAGTATAACTCTGAATTTTCTATTTTGCATAAATATGCAGAGATGTAGTCATAAAATCTCTGGGTTTTTCTTAATCATTATTTTATCTTTCCCTGAACCTCCCTCCATTGTTAATCCTGTCTTTTTCAAGTTTTCCATGATTATATACACACAAGCGATGTATATATAAAGTTTGTAGGAAATGTAAAAACATGTTTTCTTAGATATTCTTTTACTCAGATGGAATAGATTCTGGGCAGATTATGTGTTTTATATTAAAAGATGTCCACCCAAAATAGATGAAAGTACCCTTTTCTGCATATCCTCACTAGCAAAATTATGTTTTTCAGTATTATACCATTATTATTTTGATTGCCCTCATTATTACTACTGAATTGGAGCATCTTTTCACAGTTTAATCTTCTATGAATCACCTTTCTGTATGTTTTGTTGTCTTCTCTCTAGTTTTGTAAGAAATTATCCTATATAGTAGATATCAATCTTTTTCCTACCTTCTATATTACTAACATTTATTTTTCAAATTTGCTGTTAGAAATTACCAAACTATTCTTGCCATGGGTTTACTAAAATTACATAATCATATTTATTTTATAGATTTATGATTTCTAGTCTTAAGAAGTTTCTCAGAGGGTGGTTCCAAGTTGGCTGAATAGGAACAGTTCCAGTCTACAGCACCCAGTGTGAGCAAAGCAGAAGACAGATGATTTCTGCACTTCCAACTGAGGTACTGGGTTCATCTCACTGGGGATTGTCGGACAGTGGGTGCAGGACAGTGGGTGCAGCACACCGAGCATGAGCCGAAGCAGGGCGAGGCATCGCCTCACCCTGGAAGTGCAAGGGGTCAGGGAACACCCTTTCCTAGCCAAGGAAAGGGGTGACAGACAGCACCTGGAAAATCAGGTCACTCCCACCCTAATACTGCACTTTTCCGACGGTCTTAGCAAACAGCACACCAGGAGATTATATCCTGGGCCTGGCTCAGAGGGTCCTACACCCACAGAGCCTCGCTCATTGCTAGCACAGAAGTCTGAGATCAAACTGCGAGGCAGGGAGGGGCACCCGCCATTGCTGAGGCTTCAGCAGGTAAACAAAGCGTCCAGGAAGCTCGAACTGGGTGCAGCCAACCGCAGCTAAAGGAGGCCTGCCTGCCTCTGTAGACTCCACCTCTGGGGGCAGGGCATAGCCAAACAAAAGGCAGCAGAAACCTCTGCAGACTTAAATATCCCTGTCTGACAGCTTGGAAGACAGTAGTGGTTCTCCCAGCACGCAGCTTGAGATCTGAGAACAGACAGACTGCCTCCTCAAGTGGGTCCCTGAACCCCTAGTAGCCCAACTGGAAGGCACCCACCAGTAGGGGCAGACTAACACCTCACACGGCCGGCTACCCCTCTGAGACAAAACTTCCAGAGGAACGATCAGGCAGCAACATTTGCTGTTCACCAATATTCGCTGTTCTACAGCCTCCGCTGCTGATACCCAGGCAAACAGGGTCTGAAGTGGACCTCTAGCAAACTCCAAAAGACCTGCAGCTGACGGTCCTGACTGTTAGAAGGAAAACTAACAAAAAGAAAGGACATCCACACCAAAACCCCATCTGTACATCACCATCATCAAAGACCAAAGGTAGATAAAACCACAAAGATGGGGAAAAAACAGAGCAGAAAAACGGAAAATTCTAAAAATCAGAGCACCTATCCTCCTCCAAAGAAACGCAGCTCCTCACCACCAATGGAATACGGAGAATGACTTTGACGAGTTAAGAGAAGAAGGCTTCAGACGATCAAACATCTCTGAGCTAAAGGAGGAAGTACAAACCCATGGCAAAGAAGTTAAAAACTTTGAAAAAATATTAGACAAATGGCTAACTAGAATAACCAATGCAGAGAAGTCCTTAAAGGAACTGATGGAGCTGAAAACCATGGCATGACAACCACGTGACAAATGCACAAGCTTCAGTAGCCAATTCAATCAACTGCAACAGAGGGCATCAGTGATGGAAGATCAAATGAATGAAATGAAGCGAGAAGACAAATTTAGAGAAAAAAGAATAAAAAGAAACAAACAAACCTTCCAAGAAATATGGGACTATGAGAAAAGACCAAATCTACATCTGATTGGTGTACCTGAAAGTGATGGGGAGAATGGAACCAAGTTGGAAAACACTCTACAAGATATTATCCAGGAGAACTTCCCCAATCCAGCAAGGCAGGCCAACATTCAAATTCAGGAAACACGGAGAATGCCACAAAGATACTCCACGAGAATAGCAACTCCAAGACACATAACTGTCAGATTCACCAAAGTTGAAATGAAGGAAAAAATGTTCATGGCAGCCAGAGAGAAAGGTCTAGTTACCCACAAAGGGAAGCCCATCAGACTAACAGCTGATTTCTCGGCAGAAACTCTACAAGCCAGAAGAGAGTGGGGGCCAATATTCAACATTCTTAAAGAATTTTCAACCCACAATTTCATATCCAGCCAAACTGAGCTTCATAAGTGAAGGAGAAATAAAATACTTTACAGACAAGAAAATGCTGAGAGATTCTGTCACCACCAGGCCTGCCCTAAAAGAGCTCCTGAAGGAAGCACTAAACATGGAAAGGAACAACCAGTACCAGCCACTGTAAAAACATGCCAAATTGTAAAGACCATCGAGGCTAGGAAGAAACTGCATCTACCAATGAGCAAAATAACCAACTAACATCACACTGATGGGATCTAATTCACACATAACAATATTAACCTTAAATGTAAATGGGCTAAATGCTGCAATAAAAAGACACAGACTGGCAAATTGGATAAAGAGTCGAGAACCATCAGTGTGCTGTATTCAGGAAACATCTCATGTGCAGAGACACACATAGGCTCAAAATAAAGGGATGGAGGAAGTTCTACCAAGCAAATGGAAAACAAAAAAAGGCAGGGGTTGCAATCCAAGTCTCTGATAAAACAGACTTTAAACCAACAAAGATCAAAAGAGACAAAGAAGGCCATTACATAATGGCAAAGGGATCAATTCAACAAGAAGAGCTAACTATCCTAAATATATATGCACCCAATACAGGAGCCCCAGATTCATAAAGCAACTCCTCAGAGACCTACAAAGAGACTTAGATTCCCACACAATAATAATGGCAGACTTCAACACCCCACTGTCAACATTAGACAGATCAATGAGACAGAAAGTTAACAAGGATATCCAGGCAGATCTTTCCTGCTTTCTCTTATGGGCATTTAGTGCTATAACGCAGGTCTGCACCAAGCGGACCTAAAAGACATCTACAGAACTCTCCACCCCAAATCAACAGAATATACATTCTTCTCAGCACCACATCACACTTATTCCAAAATTGACCACATAGTTGGAAGTAAAGCTCTCCTCAGCAAATGTAAAAGAACAGAAATTAGAACAAACTGTCTCTCAGGACACAGTGTAATCAAACTAGAACTCAGGATTAAGAAACTCACTCAAAACCTCTCAAATACATGGAAACTGAACAACCTGCTCCTGAATGACTACTGGATACATAACGAAATGAAGGGAGAAATAAAGATGTTCTTTGAAACCAACAAGATCAAAGACACAACACACCAGAATCTCTGGGACACATTCAAAGCAGTGTGTAGAGGGAAATTTATAGCACTAAATGCCCACAAGAGAAAGCAGGAAAGATCTAAAATGGAAACCCTAACATCACAATTAAAAGAACTAGAGAAGCAAGAGCAAACACATTCAAAAGCTAGCAGAAGGCAAGAAATAAGTAAGATCAGAGCAGAACTGAAAGAGATAGAGACACAAAAAACTCTTCAAAAAATCAATGAATCCAGGAGCTGGTTTTTTGAAAAGGTCAGCAAGATTGATAGACCGCTAGCAAGACTAATAAAGAAGAAAAGAGAGAATAATCAAATAGACGCAATAAAAAATGATAAAGGGGATATCCCACTGATCCCACAGAAATACAAAGTACCATCAGAGAATACTACAAACACCTCTACGCAAATAAACTAGAAAATCTAGAAGAAATGGATAAATTCCTTATCACATACATCCTCCCAAGACTAAACCAGGAAGAAGCTGAATCTCTGAATAGACCAATAACAGGCTCTGAAATTGAGGCAATAATTAATAGCTTACCAACCAAAAAAAGTCCAGGACTAGACAGATTCACAGCCGAATTCTACCAGAGGCACAAGGAGCAGCTGGTACCATTCCTTCTAAAACTATTCCAATCAGTAGAAAAAGAGGAAATCCTCCCTAACTCATTTTGTGAGGCCAGCATCATCCTGATACCAAAGCCTGGCAGAGACACAACAAAAAAAGAGAATTTTAGACCAATATCCTTGATGAACATCGAAGCAAAAATCCTCAGTAAAATACTGGCAATCTGAATCCAGCAACACATCAAAGAGCTTATCCACCATGATCAAGTGGGCTTCATCCCTGGGATGCAAGGCTGGTTCAACATACACAAATCAATAAACGTAATCCAGCATATAAACAGAACCAACGACAAAAACCACATGATTATCTCAATAGATGAACAAAAGGTCTTTGACAAAATTCAACAGCCCTTCATGCTAAAAACTCTCAATAAATTAGGTATTGATGGGACGTTATCTCAAAATAATAAGAGCTATTTATGACAAACCCACAGCCAATATCATACTGAATGGGCAAAAACTGGAAGCATTCCCTTTGAAAACTGGCACAAGACAGGGATGCCCTCCTCTCACCACTCCTATTCAACATACTGTTGGAAGTTCTGGCCAGGACAATTAGGCAAGAGAAGGAAATAAATGGTATTCAATTAGGAAAACAGGAAGTCAAATTGACCCTGTTTGCAGATGACATGATTGTGTATTTAGAAAACCCCATCGTCTCAGCCCAGAATCTCCTGAAGCTGATGAGTAACTTCAGCAAAGTCTCAGGATACAAAATCAATGTGCAAAAATCACAAGCATTCTTATACACCAATAACAGACAAACAACCAAATCATGAGTGAACTCCCATTCACAACTGCTACTAAGAGAATAAAATACCTAGGAATCCAACTTACAAGGGATGTGAAGGATCTCTTCAAGAAGAACTACAAACCACTGCTCAACGAAATAAAAGAGGATACAAACATATGAAAAAACATTCCATGTTCCTGGGTAGGAAGAATCAATATCGTGAAAATGGCCACAATGTCCAAGGTAATTTATAGATTCAATGCCATCCCCATCAAGCTACCAATGACTTTCTTCACAGAATTGGAAAAAACTACTTTCAAGTTCATATGGAACCAAAAAAGAGCCCACATTGCCAAGTCAACCCTAAGCCAAAAGAACAAAGCTGAAGGCATCATGCTACCTGACTTCAAACTATACTACAAGGCTACAGTAACCAAAACAGCATGATACTGGTACCAAAACAGAGACATAGACCAACGGAACAGAACAGAGCCCTCAGAAATAATGCCACATATCTACAACCATCTGATCTTTGACAAACTTGACAAAAACAAGAAATGGAGAAAGGATTCCCTATTTAATAAATGGTGCTGGGAAAACTGGCTAGCCATATGTAGAAAGCTGAAACTGGATCCCTTCCTTACACCTTATACAAAAATTAATTCAAGATAGATTAAAGACTTACATGTTAGACCTAAAATCATAAAAACCCTCAAAGAAAACCTAGGCAATACCATTCAGGACATAGGCATGGGTAAGGACTTCATGTCTAAAACACCAAAAGCAATGGTAACAAAAGCCAAAATTGACAAATGGGATCTAATTAAACTAAAGAGTTTCTGCACAGCAAAATAAACTACCATCAGAGTGAACACGCAACCTACAGAATGGGAGAAAATTTTTGCTATCTACTCATCTGACAAAGGGCTAATATCCAGAATCTACAATGAACTCAAACAAATTTACAAGAAAAAAACAAACAACCCCTTCAACAAGTGCGCGAAGAATATGAACAGACACTTCTCAAAAGAAGACATTTATGCAGCCCAAAGACACATGAAAAAATGCTCATCATCCCTGGCCATCAGAGGAATGCAAATCAAAACCACAATGAGATACTATCTCACACCAGTTAGAATGGCGATCATTAAAAAGTCAGGAAACAACAGGTGCTGGAGAGGATGTGGAGAAATAGGAACACTTTTACACTGTTGGTGGGACTGTAAACTAGTTCAGCCATTGTGGAAGTCAGTGTGGTGATTCCTCAGGGATCTACAACTAGAAATACCATTTGACCCAGCCATCCCATTACTGCGTATACACCCAAAGGATTATAAATCATGCTGCTATAAAGACCCATGCACACGTATGTTTATTGTGGCACTATTCACAATAGCAAAGACTTGGAACCAACCCAAATGTCCACCAATGATAGACTGGATTAAGAAAATGTGGCACATACACACCATGGAATACTATGCAGCCATAAAAAATGATGAGTTCATGTCCTTTGCGGGGACATAGATGAAGCTGGAAACCATCATTCTCAGCAAACTATCGCAAGGAGGAAAAACCAAACACCGCATGTTCTCACTCACAGGTGGAAACTGAACAATGAGAACACTTGGACACAGGAAGGGGAATATCATACACTGGGCCTGTTGTGGGGTGAGGGGAGGGGGAAGGGATAGCATTAGGAGATATACCTAATGAAAATGATGAGCTAATGGGTGCAGCACACCAACATGGCACATGTATACATATGTAACAAACCTGCACGTTGTGCACATGTACCCTAAAACTTGAAGTATAATTTAAAAAAAGAAGTTTCTCACTCCTAGATTGTGTATATAGTCTCTCCAATTTTCTCATAGAACTTGTATATTCAAATTTTCACAATTTTTTCACACCATCTAGAATTTATTCTTGAATCCAAATTTTAAAATGGGTCTATTTTATTTTCTTCAAGTCTGACAGGCATTGTAACAGCACCATTTTTTAATAATCCACCATTTTCTCAATGAATTAAAGTATTTTAATCTTCAGTTAAATGCCTTTATTTAGCAGAATCAATTTTTGGATTATTTCCTCCATTAATCCACTTGCCTATTCTTGTATCAATATTGTATTTATTCATTGCAGTGATTTTATAGTGCAATCTTATATCTAGTAAGGCAGGTTTCCTCTTACTTTTTAATTCAAAAAACACCTCGTCACTTTTTGTCCCATACAAACTAAGGATCACATCATCCAAATTTAAAAAACAAAGTAATTTACATGTAGAATACACGTATATATTAATTTTGGAAGCATTAACTTTTTATTTGTATTCTTTCTGATCTGTCTATCCTTTCATGCATGCATCCATCCATCCATCCATCTTGAGACAGGATCTTGCTCTGTCACCAAGGTTCGAGTGCAATGTCGTGACTACGGCCCACTGCAATCTCAGCCTCCTAAGTACCACCACAACTTCCTGAGTACCTGGGACTACAGGTGCACACCACCATTTCTCTGTAAGAAACGGTATCTCACTATGTTGCCAGGACTGGTCTCTTAACTCCTGGGCTCAAGAGAGCCTCCTGCTTTGGCCTCACAAAGTGGTGGGGTTGCAGGTATGATCCTCTTCACTCCATCCTCTTTTTATAATATTAATTCTCTCTACTTCAAAAGAAATATGTATTCCCTTTTGTTCAAATCTTCTTGTATGCCCTTCAAAAAAATTATAGTTTTCTTTCACTTGGAAGTGTGCGCTTGGTTAAATTTATTACTAAATATTTTATACAATTTTAGGTGCTTTTGTGAATAGAATATTTTTTCCCATTTCCCTTTCTAGGTACTGTTGGGGCTCAGAAAACAATAGCCCCAAGTGAAGGCCTAAGAAGCAGACTTAGGAGCAAAGTTACCTTCTGACCATCTCTTTCCCTGCTGTCTCTCATTCTCCTCAGAGGCGAGCCACACTAGAATCCCTCTTCTCCAACGTGGGTCATAGAAACCAGAACCCATTTCCTCCAAAGCCAGCTTTAAAGCCTAAAATATTACTCTAACCTTCCCCATAGAAACCAGAACCTTTTTTCTCCAAAGCCAGCTTCAAAGCCTAAAATATTACTCTAACTTCCCCCACTTCTTTTTGTGTAATAGAATAAATGGCCATAAAGAAATTAAGACCCTCATTCCACAGGGGTCCTACCTTCATACCCAGCAGAAAGGAATGTTGCATAGAGCCTTATTGAGTTCCCCCAACTCAGTCAGTTAGCATTAGACCATATATCCTTTTTGTCCAATCATAGTTCTACATGCTCTCCATACTTTATTGAATTTCAGCATAAAAAATGGATAGTTCTGTCTATATCTTTGCATCTTCTTTCTGAAGGCTCTTGTGCCACGTAAAACTATGTCAAATAAATTTGTTATTCTTTTCTCTTGTCAACCTCTCTTTGTTATAGGGGTATCAGCTGTGACCCTTATGCTGGAAAGGAAAGGGCTTACTTCCTTGTTGTCCCTAGAGTTCTTCTATTCTGAATAGAGTTTTAAATTTTTAGCTAAACATCTTATCATCTTACGAATTTTATAAGTATTGGGGTTTTTAACTATTCAGTAAATCATTATAAGAAGAATATTCTAACCTTCCTTTAGCCTTTGTCAGACCTTCAAAAAATATTGAGAAATACTATTTATAGAAGTTAAATCCTATTTACATCCTAATTTTGTCTTAAATAGTTATAGTATTTCAAATTTTAGGAAAATAATTACTGCTTGTCCTTGATTGAGAATATTTTACATTGAAGTAGTTTCCTTATATTTAACAGAAATTTAAATAAGAATAGCTAGCTGATTATTGTCATGCTTATCAACCTATCGTTGATTAACTACCTGACATGGAACATCTCATCTTCATGAAATAAACTTCAATAGGCCACGGGTATTACTGTTTTAATTAAATAACAGGTGAATTAGATATACTAGTACTTCCTTTTCAATTTTTGTATTTCTATACTTCAGCAAACTTAGACTTTTTTCCTTTTTATACTATCTCTATCAAGATTTGGTATTAGGCCAGGCATGGTGGCTCATACCTATAATCCCAGTCCTTTGGGAGGCTGAGGTAGGATCATCACTTGAGCTCAGGAGTTCAAGACCAACCTGGGCAACACAGGGAGACCTCATCTCTACTAAAAATAAAAAATTAGACAGGTGCATACCTGTAATCCCAGCTACTTGAGAGGCTGAGGCAGAAGGGTCACTTGAGCCCAGGAAGCAGAGGCTGCAGTAAGCTATGATGGCATCACTGCACTCCAGCCTGGGCAACAGAGTGAAAACCTGTCTCCAATAAAAAAAAGATGGGTATTAAAATTATGCTAAATCCATAATGTTAACTGAAATAACTTTCCAAATTTACCATGGTCAGGATTAGTGTAAAAGGCATTGCTTTGGCCGGGCGTGGTGGCTCACACCTGTAATCCCAGCATTTTGGGAGGCCGAGGCTGGTGGATCATGAGGTCAGGAGATCGAGACCATCTTGGCTAACCAATGAAACCCTGTCTCTACTAAAAATACAAAAAATTAGCCAGGCGCGGTGACAAGTACCTGTAGTCCCAGCTACTCGGTAGGCTGAGGCAGGAGAATGGTGTGAACCCGGTAGGCAGACCTTGCAGTGAGCCAAGACAGCGCCACTGCAGTCCGGCCTGGGCGAAAGAGCTAGACTCCGTCTCAAAAAAAAAAAAAAAAAAGGCATTGCTTTTTCCTATTTTTTTTTTTTTTTTTAAGAATTAGATAATGCAAATCCATTTGGTCAGGGTGCTTTTTTCTACATACTTCAGTTACCTTCTAATTTCTGTTATGGTAATGACATTCAAATTTTTTAACTATTAATCAAGTTTTAATAATTTATATTTTATTAGGATATCATTCATTTCATCTAGGTTTTGCAAGTTACCAGAGAATTGCATTTTATTATCTTATGATGAACTTATCTTGTGTCTATGGTTGGTCTTCCCTCTCAATCTTAATCACACTTTTTCTCTCTAGAAATCAGGCTCAAAAGTGATTTTGCTATTTCCAAAGACTGAGCTCTTGTGATTTCTTTATCCTTTCCATTTTTTTCTTCTTTTTTTGTTTATAGTTTCCTTGATTCTAGCTTTTATCTGTACTAATTCCTTCTTCTTGGCTTACTCTGATTTGTTTCCTTGTTCTTATCTAATTTATTATGTTTGACAAAGAAATCATTTTGTCAATGAAATAATAAAAGTCTCAAGATTTGAGTGAAGGCAGTAATATTTAATAAAATGAGGCTAGGGATTAGAATACATGTCCCAGGTCTGTCCCCATAAAGTCGCTTATGCCTTTTAGCAAATCACTTCATCTATCTGGCTAATAGTTTCCACATCTACAAACTGAAAAGAATATACACCTGATAGTTCCTGTTAGGTTAAAAAAAAAATTACACATGGTAAAATTTGTAAACTTTAAGCTACATTTGAGAAAGTGGGGTGTTTAAAGGAATAAGAGCCATTGAAATCACTGGATTGGGAATCATTGCTTAAGAAACAACAATAACTTAGGAGAATTCAGTTTTTCTGTGACAGTAAAGTATGACTGGCCCTCCTTATCTTTGGATTCCACATCAGTTGATTCAACTAACTGCAGATCATAAAAAAAGATAGGGTCATCTGTACTGAACATGTACAAAACTTTTTTTTTCTTGTCACTATTCCCTAAACAATAAAGTATAACAACTGTTTAAACAGCATTTACTTTGTATTAGGTAAGTAACTTAGAGATGATTTAAAGTATATTGGAGGATGTGTGTAGGTTATATGCAAATACTGCACCATTTTATATAAGGGAATTGAGCATCCATGGATTTTGGTATCCGCTTCTCCTCAGGTACAAAGGGACTGCTGTATAAAAGAGGCCTATACTTCATGAATGTTCACATCACAACCAAGTGAACTCATACAACGTTTCACAAACATGAATGCTCTAATAAAACATCTTCTTAAAGAAGGTGTACCTAAGTTACACTGCAGAAAACAGATAGATTTAAAATATTAAAAATTAGTACCATGTCATTAAACCACATCTTCATATTATTCTTGGAAGAAATGAAATAATCTGGGGTCAAATGGTAGGTTTCAGGGACTCCATAAATCCTATGATCTTGTAAACAAAAGCTTATGTGTATTTATTTATAGTTTTATGGGGAGAGTTAATCACATTCATTAGATTTGCAAAGAGTTTGGGACCAGAAAGAGGCTGTAAATACTATTCTAGATGACGAATCAAACTTTCTATTCTTAGTGTCTGATTAAACTTTTCCATGGTCATACTTTTGGAACTTCACCAAAGAGACCATTTCGTTGTTGAATAGCTACAACTAGTAAAAACTCTAGTCCACATCAAGTCAAAACTTCAAATTTTGATGTGAACTACAGTTCACATCAAGTCAAAATTACCTCTCAAATTCCCATCTATTTTCTTGACTCCAGTCTCTGATGAATGACAGAATAAAACAATTTCCCATTCCTGAAAACAGCCCTTTATGTATTTGGAGAGAGCCATCTTAGCTCCAAGATATTCTTCTCTTTTAAAATGATGGCTTTAAACAACATACCATGAAAACTCTACTCCCTAATTCAAAATGTTTCTTTAAAGGCAGATGGTTTTATCACTCATTCATATAATATTTTATATTTTTATAAAGTTCTTTAGTTATAGATCACTTTTTCTGATAGAAGGATGGATCACTCTAGATTTACTTGTGAATTTCAGAAAATTCAAAGGAAACAAGTATATTATGTTGATGTATATGTCATCATGAGTTCTACAGAATTCTCACACACTTATTTACTCTGCTAAATTCTTAGAAATAAACTCATAAAAATGTTTAAAAATTATTTTTTGACTATGAGTTATTGTCAAAATATTATTTGTGGATGGATTCCAAAACATTTTCAATCTTGTAGGTGGAAGACATTTTTGTATTTCTTTTTATGGATTTAGAAAGGATAAATGGAAAATAGCATTACTTTAAGTGGTACTAAAAACATCACTTACATTAATTCTCTTTGGGGAAAAAAGGAGAAAATATTTACTGGAGTAAAATACAGCCCATGCAAAGCAGAACAAATTCCAAGGTGGTAAACCAAGCTCTGTAAAACTAAGAACCAAAATCAAATAAATATGCAAGGGTATTACTTACGGATACAACTCTGAAAGATGCTCAGCTAATGCATAAGCTGTCGGGTCTCTGTCCAAGGCATACAGAACAATATCGGACTCCTTCCGTAGAATGGCTTTTGTGTGCCCTCCTGAACCAAATGTCATATCTAGAAAAATCTAGCAAACATAGAAAAAGAAAATTACAACTTAGCATAAACAAAACTTATTCTTGACAACTATCTCAATTCCTAGAAGCACACAATGATTTTCAGAGTTGATAGTAAATAGAAAAATAACTACAATGGTTTTGCCTATAGTTGAATTTGTTACATGTGAGATCTGGCTCAATTATGAGTGATAAGTCTAAAAGAACTGATCAGACTATCAGTAAAATAACCTCTGACACAGACTGGCTAATTCAAGACAAATTTATATTTCTCTCTATAAGGTCAAACTGGTCACACTGTTGTGCCCCCAGCTCTTTAACACTTCCCAGCATCCAGCTGGTAATAACATTTTCAATAATTCTCATTTAGAGATGGCTTACAATTAGTGTGGCTCATTTTATCTCAATTTCTCTTAATGCTTTCTATGAAAATGATAAGAAGAGAAAGACAGAGAGAAAGAATAAACATCCCTGATAATAAATAGGCCCAGGACAAATCAGATAAAATCTGGAAAACTGACAAACTTATAGATTATATCTGTAATAATAAAACAACAAATATGAACTAAGAAGAAAAAAAAATGCTTTTCAAGTCAAAACACCTAGGGTAAATTCTAGGTTTGACACGAAGTATCTATGTCTTTGGGATAGTTACTTATAGTCGCAAAATTCCAGTGTCTTTAGCATTTAAAAAAAAAAAGAAGAAGAAAAGAAGATACCATCACCACCTGCCTAATTGTTAAGGTAACATATAATTTCTCATGTAAATCAAAACACTTTTAAGAGTGAAACATTTGCCAGTAATAGTTTTACCAGGACAACAGGATAGGATGTACTTGAGTACATATCACTCAATGCTTGGCTCATACCAGATATACAGTATGGTTAATTGAATCTGAATCGATTTCTTGGCTATTTTATTTGGCCACACTCTAAAGAGAATAGTCACGTCACAGTCTGGATCATAAGAAACATATGTGTGTACAAGTTAGTTGATTGTGACTAGTTTGCAAGTCAAGACATTCTCCACATATTCCCTCAAAGTTATGCTCTTAGTTTAATGGGACCTTTCAGTAAACTTCATTGGTGTTATGAAAATAAAAACAATTACTCTAATAATACTGACTACAATGACAAATAACATAAGTCTATTGGCTAGATTTAAAAATATCTAAACATACAATTTTCTTAAAGTTCATGTGCATAGTACATAAGAAGGGAAATTCCTGTCACGGATTTGAATATATTTCCCTGCTCTGAATGTTTCCACTTATTTCAGGGACAGTGGTCAGAAACTGGGCACACAATTATGCTTTGGTTTTTTGGCTCCTATCTACCATGCTGAGTCCCATCCACTGATCAAGTCCTCATAAAAGTTAGCCTGCTATTGAAAGAATAACATGGAGGAAATCTTCTGATCAAAAGTGGAGGATGGACATAAAATATAAAAAGATGTAAATGTGGTGAAAATGTAAAAGCATTGCTTTTTAACACAAATGTTGTAGTGTGACTTAACTTTGTACTTCTATCACTATCACCATAAAAGGCATGGCTAAATGTATTTTTCACCATTTTAAAAAATAACTTTTTATTTTTAGAAACACTTAAATCTCAAGATCAAATAATTTCCTTTGTCAGTCACTTATTTTATACATCTATGAATTGGTAAAAATCTTCCACTATACATCACATCAATTTGAAAATTTTAAGAAGTTCAACATAATTTAACCAAAGAAGTTTTTCCCAGGCAAAATCATAAACTACTTCCTTGTCATGGGATCAATACCTAGCCTTGCTATAACTCTGGATTTAAACTAAAAGTAGATTAAATAAAACAATTTAGATATGATTACCTTATTCTGAGACAAGAAAGTCCCAATCAATATTTAAAGAAAAATCATCATCATTAGCAATATTCTGAAAAATGTGAGTGATTATAATTTACATGATTATTTTTAATATATGATGATTATGCCCTTGTAGATGTACTGACAATCAACAAAGTTTCCACAGGGGCAAAAAAAATTTATTATTACCAGTCAAGTGTAACACAGAAAGCAAAAAGTGGCAGACAAATGGAATTTATGAAACTAGAAGGGAAACCCATCATATGTCCTGAGTTAATATGTGATTGGAGCCATCAACTCTCATTTTTACAATTCTAATATTCATTGTTCATCACATGTAATGGTGACATCTAGGCCTCATGAGCCAACCAGCACTACAATTGAAAAGGGAGTCAATTAGTTTACCCCTTCTTCTAGGTCACTAACATAAGACCACAGTTTAAAATCTGTATGAGTTGCAAATAAAAAAAGCAACTGGTCAATTTTTGTGGTTAACAAAGAAATGCACAAGAACAAATAAATCTGAATGTTTGAAAGTAACCCTTCTATGGATCTCATCTATACATATATTTCAAATGTATATTTTGTGCTCCAAACATAAATGGAACTTCTTCTTTGAAATTACCTGATATAATTTATCTATAAAACAAAACTCACATTTTAAATACTGTTTATTCTGGTTATTTCACTGACAACCTGTATAACCGTAAACAAATCACTTGAATTCTTTAAGCCTCAATTGTTTCATCTAAGAATAAATGGGAATAAAAAGTACCCCTGTTTATCTCACAGAGATTTATAAAGATTACCTTATATCATCATTACAATCATGAAGGAGATGTCATTAGATGTTATATACACATTTTACAAACTAAAACTGGACTAAACTAGTAAGTGGCAAATGCAGGAATTGAATAGAGATGAATTTGTGCTTAAAACCTGGGATCTTTCACGTACCTCTCTGTGTCTTATTAAGTCATGAAGTCTGTATCTGCATATTGCTTTATGGTTTACCAAGCATCGATGTTTTCCTACTTGGTCTAACAAATGCTCCGTGAGGGAATTAGACAACTGGCATTATATCCATTTTTACCAAAATAAAAAAAAAAAAAAAAAAAGGAAAACTCAGGTGCAGAGAGAAAATGTGACATGATTAAGATCCTATTACTACTAAGTGAGGGGAAGTGAACTCTAAACTAGGTCTTGCCAACACTAAATTCTCTGCTCTTTCTGAAGAGAGAAAGAGGAAGAAAAGGCAAGACTGATAGAACAGAAAATGTAAGACATAATTGGGGTTCAGAATCAAAATGAAAGTGAATTAAAGTAAAAAATATACAAACCAGCATTTGAGGAGAATGATTTCTGATTTCTACAATCCCCCAACTTTACCTCCAACTTAATATGGCAGCATCAGTGCAAAACAGTAGGTGCTAAGTAATGTGATATGAATAAAGGAGCTCAGCCTCCCGAGGTAACTATGTTAAAGGTAGCAATTTTCATTTGTGCATTTGAGTCTAGAAACATTCTTCATAATATAAGACTCATTACCACAGGATCATATAAAGTAGTTATAATTCAGTTCAAGATGTCCAACTTTTTAGAGTCATTTAACATCAATGTATTCCTAATATTGCCAGTTGATTCATTAATGAATAGATCTCTCCTAGAACACAAATAATGATCTGTTATTAACTCTTTTGCACTATGTTTTTATTTGCTGATCACTCTCCTTTACATTTGAAATGAGAAAACAAGCTTTTCTTATTTTAGGCTAGTTCTTTTTAATCAAGTACAACTAAATGTCATTTTATCCCCAATGTTCTTCAAATATGGACAAACACAGACACCATATTTCACAGGTCAAAAGGACATAACAGACTATTCCAATCTCTCCTTTTACTTATGAGGAAATCAAGGCCTGGAGAGGTTACCTGGTAGCTAGTTGGGGCAAAGCTAATAGTAAAATGTAGATCCTATGTCCTTTCCACATCATCTGGTAAACTTCCCCACTGAAATTATAAAATAACATTGAAATAAAAACAATTGTTTCTTCAAAAAGTTTTCTCTTTCTTAATATGAAGATACGTATGGAAACATTGTTCCTATACAATGATTCCTCCAATACAGTTAAAAACAACCAGTGTTCTACCAATCTAATTTTTTAAGTCTTTTAATTCAAACCTGCTAATTAAGTCTCCAAAAAAGACAATTATTTGTATATGGTTTAGTATAAATGCCCAGCTATTCTCTGTACCAGTTACTGATGAAGACTGACTTACTGACAGGTTATAGATTCCAATTTGATTTTGAAATTTAAAAATGATTTTTAAAATCATAGACTCATAGGTGGTTAGAGCAATCAGGACCCATGGAAATAATGCACGTTTAATTCCTTTATTGTACATACTGTTCCACCTTTCTAAAGAATACACAGCTCTATACTTTCATACCTCTCAAATTTGATATCCTTTAAGACTCCTCTCTGGAGTTGGAGATTGACAGAAATCAAGGTATTTGCCCAAGATCACCTTGCAGAGACTAGACAATTATTTATTTTTTTCAATCCAATCATCCTAATCATTGAAATTTTCACACCGTAACAACACTGTCGAAAATGAATGTGAAAACATTTTTAGCCATAAACTGTATGAGGGCAGATCTTAAAATTTCATTTTCCTAATGTTGTTTATCATTTTCAATCTGCAGAAGATTTTTAATAGTAAGTTTCCATCTTAATTTGGAAACAATACGGTCTGACTTCACTTTAAAACTTCATCCTATGAATATTTTCTGGCAATTGTTAATTTTGAATTTTTAGAATTAAAGTGCTTTTGAAAAAATTTTAGTTAAACTTCACCTATTTGCAACTAGTTTCATTTTGGAGTACTGAAATGTGCCAAGCACATGCTTAACTATATGGATTTTTTTTCAGGAAGTAATTTAAAATGTTGGGCATTAATTAATCAACTGTATATTTACCGACCATTCAGTATAGAAGAGACGATTAACAGGTAGATATTACATTATAGGCCTTCCAGTCTTGTGAGGGACTTTAGACATGCAAACAAACAGCTATAAGCCCAGTTAAAAAAAAAAATCAGCAATGTAAGAAAGATATACATAGCATTCCATAAGGAGTTAGAAACCAGAAATGTATTCCAGTCAGTGGCAAGATGGACTAAACTGGAGGAAGGCACAATTCAATTGATCTTTGAATGCTAAGTAGAACTCAGAGTTCATCCTATCTTCCCACTCATATATACTCCAAACCCAACTGGTTACCAAATCCTGTTGATTTTACCATGTCTTGAATATTTCCACCCCCACTTTAATTTAGGCCCCCATATTCCCATGCTTTACTATTGAAATAGGCCCACAATTGATACCGATTCCTCTAATCTCACTTCTAATTTTTCTTACCACACTGTTAACAGGCTATCCTATCTTACATAAAATTTTAGCATGTCACATCTGCATTTAAACCCCCTTAATGGCTCTCCAAAGCTACAGGATAGAGTCTAAACTTCTAGGCATAATGGGTAATATTCTTCATATTCTGGCCTTTGCATTTCTTTTCAATATCATCTCCCACTACTCTCAAAAATGAATTTTACAACATATTTTCTAGCCATACAGAATATGTGAAATTGTCAAACATGCCAAGATGTCTCATGTCTTCTCTCCCTTTTTTGCCTTGTTCCACCTTTGTCAAATTTTATTCTCAAACAATGATGACAGTCCTGATATATCCACAGCATTGTTCTAAAAACTAGAAATACAATAGTAGGCCAAAGTAGATATGGTCTCTGATCTCATATAGTGATCCCCGAGAAATACAAACTATCATCAGAGAATACTATAAACACCTCTACACAAATAAACTAGAAAGTGTAGAAGAAATGGATAAATTCCTGGACACACACACACACACACACCCTCCCAAGCCCAAACCAGGAAGAAGTCGAGTCCCTGAACAGACCAACTGCCTGTTGGCCTGTTGACCAACCAAATTGAGGCAGTAATTAACAGCCTACCAACCAAAAGAAGCCCAGGACCAAATGGGTTCATAGTCAAACTCTACCAGAGGTATAAAGAGGAGCTTGTACCATCCCTTCTGAAACTATTATAAGCAACTGAAAAGTTGGGACTCCTCCCTAACTCATTTTATGAAGCCAGCATCATCCTGATATCAAAACAGGGCAGGGAAAAGAAAACTTCAGGCCAATATCCCTGATGAACATCGATGCTAAAATCCTCAATAAAATACTGGCAAACTGAATCCAGCAGCACATCAAAAAACTTGTCCACCACGATCAAGTTGGCTTCATCCCTGGGATGCAAGGCTGGTTAAACATAATCCATCACATAAACAGAACCAGTGACAAAAACCACATGATTATCTCAATAGACGCAGGAAAGGCCTTTGATAAAATTTAACATCCTTTCATGTTAAAAACTCTCAATAAACTGTATTGATGGAATGTATCTCAAAATAATAACAGCTATTTATGACAAACCCACAGCCAACATCATATTGAATGGGCAAAAGCTGGAAGCGTTCCTTTTGAAAATCAGTACAAGACAACAAGATAAGGATGCCCTCTCTCACCACTCCTATTCAACATAGTATTGGACGTTCTGCAGGGAAATCAGGCAAGAGAAAGAAATAAAGGGGATTCAAGTAGGAAGAGAAGAAATCAATTTTTCTCTGTTTGAAGATGACATGACTTTATATTTAGAAAACCCCATCATCCCAGCACCAAAACTCAAGCTGATAAGCAATTTCAGCAAAGTATCAGGATACAAAATCAATGTGCAAAAATCACAAGCATTCCTTTACACTGACAACAGACAAGCAGAGAGCAAAATCATGAATGAACTCCCATTCTCAGTCACTACAAAGAGAATAAAATACCTAGGAATACAGATAAAAATAATTTTTTAAGGACAAAAAAAAAATTTTACTTCTCGCAATATTAGACAGCTGGTAGGGTGTGAGAAAATAGTGATGACCTGAAGGCTTCCACTAGCGTAAAGCACCCAGTTAAGTAGAAACAACAGGCTGAATGGGCAAAAGGAATGAAGAGTAATAATAACGACTATGTATGTTATATTTATTGAAGCTTATTTTATGACAAGCATAATGCTAAATATTTTATCTGTACCATTCATTCATTTTATACACAGGCATAAAAACACACACATACACATTTCAGTTAATTAAGTAATTCTCAAAGCTGTACTCTGAGGTAAGTCACTATTATTATCATCACTATTTTACAAAGAAAGGGAGGTTTAGGAAGTTTGGTAAATTGTTTGAGGTACAGCTAATGAATAGCAGAGACGGATTTCAAAAACAATTCTGTCTCCTGCCCACCTGCACAATTACCTACTTTGCTTTTTCATATAACTAGAATAAATTAGATGTGGTGAGTGGAGAAGTGAAATAAAAAATAATCACAAAGCATGCCGTCTGGATAACTTGGAAGATAACAGATACAATTTACTATGCAATTACTATGCACCAGCACTCACTATGATAAACCCCTTAAAAAGTCAACTTTGGGAGGCCAAGGCAGGTGGATCACCTGAGGTCAGGAGTTCAAGACCAGCCTGATCAACATGGTGAAACCCCGTCTCTATTAAAAATACAAAAAATTACCCAGGCATGGTGGCGGGCGCCTGTAATCCCAGCTACTCGGGAGGCTGGGGCAGCAGAATTGCTTGATCCTGGGAGGAGGAGGTTTCAGTGAGCTGAGATCATGCCATTGCACTCCAGCCTAGGCGACAAGAGCAAGACTCCATCTCAAAAAAAAAAAAAGTCAATTTAATTTAATTCTTACAACAGCCTGCAAGATGGATAATGTAATCCCATTTTACAGATGAGTATATTGGAGCCATTTACTTCAAAAAACATGACTTGATAGCACGATTAGAGATAGGCGCAGAAATAAGCATTTTTTTCCCTACCTTCCATATCTCCTTCCCAGCTGCCACCTCTCAATTAGTGTTACACTGGCCAAGAAGCAAATTCTTACTCCAGAAGAGAGAAAATTAAGAGCGTTAAAAAATATAGGCATTTTAAGAAAGAAAATCAGGCATTTTAAGAGAAACCTCTTAAGGAGGTTTAAGAATTTCATGTGGGAATAGAATAATTATTTATAGTAAACATGGAACAGTGAAGTGAAGGGATTGCTGGGTAGAGATTTTGAAGAGAATCTACAAATATAAGAAAAATTGATATCTACTAATGTAAGAGGGCTAACTGTAACAGCATTAATCCACAGTAAGATCAAGAAGGTTGGTTTTTAACGATGCTTAAAAACACTAAGTTCTAAGTATACTTTTAAAAGATCATCCTAATCAAAAACATTGGTTCATGTAAAAAACAAAAAAATAAATTAAATTACCTTCACTATATATACAATTCATGGGATTCAGCCTTTGGGAATATTGCACCTCCAAACAAGGTAAACCTGGCACATATTTGACAACAGAGGGATGCTCCTTTGACATAATTAGTAAGGTCAATGTTAAGAGAGGGATGAGCTAGTATGACAAGTTTATTTGGATATTAAAAAAAAATCACTAAAAAGAGTTCATAATGCCCCTGAAATGTTTGTAATTGCTAAGGCAAGCTATTGTTCTACCATTGTGTGCTGAATTACTCAAGACTATATCACTGACTTCTCTAAGGCTTTGCATGTTTTCTGTCTAACATGTCAACAACTAGAAATCTGTCACATTTGATATATTTGTTAGACCTGAAATAAATTAGAACATGTAACTCTGAACACAGAAGTCCAACCTTATAGTTAGCTAACATTTTTTAACAAACATTTCTCCTACCAAACCCCTTGATTTATTATTGTCTTGTGAAGCTCTGTCAAGTATCTGTCTGCTAACACTTACTTTGTTTTATTGGTAACTATTATATGGGCTTATACAAAAGGGAAAAAACTCTCAGAAGCACATAAAAGTTTTACCACAAATAAAACAATTAATGCATTGCAATAAATTTATATCTCTTCCCATTTTATCAGAAGTATTGGTGTTACCATGATGACTCATTCTGCCTAATTCTGCAAATGTTTCCTATTGTAGCTTAAATCCTTTCCTATTCACAAAATAAATCTTTACTTGTCATAAAAGTAAAATTTATTTTCTCTTCTTTTAAAGTATGTCCTTCAATTACATTAAATAATTGGAGTATTTATCATTCTTTGTGATAAATAGCTTTCATTCTTATGTGTAACATAGGATGTATTTAATCATAGTCCAAGTCACGCACAACAGATGTGTCACTTAATCTATCTGCAGATAGAATGGCTACATTAACACAAGTAGCTAATCTCAAAAATCTAATTTCACAGAGGTCTCTGTCCAAGACAATGCCAATCTGTCAGCGTCTTTTTCAAAAAGACAAATAGCTTTTATCTACATTATCAAGAAATTCACATAACCCATACTGGACAAACGCCAATGAACATACTAACTACTAAGAATGCTGGAGAGGTACTTTCTTTTAAGAATTACTAAATATGTAGATTGTTTATAGTATTTGGAAAAACAATGTGAAAACAAAGAAATACTGAGCTATTTAATCAATGTGTTCAGCAAATGCTCTTTTCAAAAAAATTTTTTTTGGCACAAGTCATTTTAGTGATGGCAGTTTCAACATGGTTCTAATACTAAATTCTTCTCATAAGCAATAATTAAATTAAAATAAATGATGGTACAATTTTCTATGACTTGGCCTCCAACTAACATTAATTTTACACAAATCAAAGCAGATCAATACATACAAGTGTTGGTGTACAACCCAGAGTGTCTACGTGTGCATGTGCAAGCATGCATGTACAATTACATATACGTATATACATGCATATTACAGGGAGAAATAGAAACTTACATATTCCTGAAAATGTTTAAACATGTGACTTCAGATAGCACAAGTTTCAGACATGGAAAAGGCTATACTATACCATCAGGAAATCCTTGTTAGGCAAGTTACTTAACTTCTCTGAGCCTCAGTTTCCTCATTTGTAAATGGAAATAAATACACCATCCTAGTCCACATCACCAGGAAATTGGGATATGCAAATAAGACAATATACATGAACGAAATCTGAAAAAAGTAGTGTCATATAAATAAATAATATTATTAAATGGATTTTAACCAAGAAAATAATTATTCACAAAGGCTTAAATTCCAAAAAAATTTATGCTAAATCCTAAAGTAATTTAGCAATACAAAAGATATTTTATGGCTTCTTAATTTGAATAAACAGTAATAGAAACTTTGGTTGACAGAAGGTCTTTTAAAAAGGAGAGTCTCGACAATACATTTCCAGCAGGAGAAATTTCGAAGAACTTAAAATTCAATAAAAATTACCATTGTATATCTGAACTATGGCTATGCTGCGTTTCTTAAAACTAAGAAAACAACTTTGAATTAACTTTCATTCAAGCCCAAATTGAAAAAAACAGCTTAACAGATGATTTTTTAAATGCTCTTTAAAAACAGATTTTCAAAATATAAATATTATTACTTTTCTTTCTCGGATACTAATACTTTAAAGACTTTAGTATTGCTCTTTAAAATTTTATCACACCACTAATCATAGTTTGGAATTTGTAAACAACTCCATGGAGGGACAATGAATTGAACAATAGGCCAATTTAACTATATTAGTACTCTGACTTATTGCTAGAAACAGGCATTTGAAATATCTCAATTTTTTACTGACCAGAAAGACTTTATGCAACTTTCAAAGTGGCCAGTTGACTTAAATGAAGTAATATTCATACTAACATCAATTAATTACTTTAACAGTAAAATTGTTTGTTCTTATGTCAGTCCTCTCCTTTAAAAAAAAAAAAAAGTCTTTCTTAAGAGGGAATCAAATATTTGTTTGCCAATGATATGATCTTATATAGAGAAAAACCTAAAGTATCCTTCAAAAAACCCCTAGATTTGATAAATGAATTCAGTAAAGTCTCAGGTTATAAAATCAATGTATATACATCAGCAGCACTGCTGTACATCAATAAGCTGAGAATTAAATGAAGAACTCAATCCCTTTTACGACAGCTACAAAAAAAAAACAAAAACAAAGAAACTTAATATATTAACCAAGGAGGTGAAATATCTCTACAAGGTGAACTACAAAACACTGCTGAAAGAAATCATAGATGACACAAACAAATGGAAATACATCCTACGTTCATGGATTGGAAGAATCAATATCATGAACCTGACCATACTGCCCAAAGCAATCTATATATTAAATGCAATTGCTATCAAAATACTAATGTTATTCATCATAGAATTAGAAAAAAAATCCTAAAATTTATATGGAACCAATAAAGAGCCCGAATAGTCAAAGCAATCCTAAACAAAAAGAACATATCTAGAGGCAACACATTACTTGAATTTCAATTATATTATAAGGCTATAGTAACCAAAACAGCATGATATTGGTGTAAAAGTAGAAACACAGACCACTAGAACAGAATAGAGAATCCAGATATCAAGCCAAGTACTTAACAACCAACTGATCTTCAACTAAGCAGACAAAAACATAAACTGCGGAAAGTGGCACCCTATTCAAGAAATGGTGGTGTGAAAATTGGAAAGCCACATGTAGAAAAATGAAACTGGATCCCTATTTCATTTCAGACCAACTCAAGACAGATTAAAGACTTAAATCTAAGACCTGAAACCATAAAAATTCTAGAAGAAAACCTAAGAAAAATTCCTCTGGACATCAGCCTAGGCAAAGAATTTATAACGAAGAATCCAAAAGCAAATGCAACAAAAGCAAAAATAAATAAATGAGACCTAACTAAATTAAAATGCTTCTGCGCAGCAAAAGAAAAAATCATCAGAGTAAACAGACAACCTACAGAATGAGAGAAAATATGTGCAAACTATGCATCCAACAAAGGACTAACATCCAGAATCCACACAGAACTCAAACAAATCAGCAAGAAAAAAACAATCCCATTAAAACGAAGGCAAATATCATGAATAGATTATTTCTCAAAAGAAGATATACAAATGGCCAACAAACAGAAAAAAATGCTCAACATCGCTAATCATCAGGGAAATGCAAATTAAAATCACAATGGGATACCACCTTACCTCAGCCAGAACAGCATTACTATAAAATCAAAAAACAATAGATGCTAGTATGAATGTGTGGAAAAGGGAAAACTTATACACTGCTGGTAGAAATGTAAATTAGTATAACCCTTATGCAAAACAGCATGGAGATTTCTCAAAGAAGTAAAAGTACATCTACCATTCAATTCAGCAATCCTACTACTGGGTATCTACCTAAAGGAAAAGAAATCATTGTATCAAAACAATACCTGCAAAAAGGATACCTACATGCATATGTTTATTGCAGTACAATTCGCAATTGCAAAGATAGGGAATCAACCTAAATGCTCATCAACCAAAGAGTGGATAAAGAAAATGTGGTATATATACCATGGAATACAACTCAACCAAAAAAAAAAAAAAATGAAGAAAAAAATGGCTTTTGCAGCAACTTGGATGGAATTGGAGACCATTATTCTAAGTAAAGTAACTCCAGAATGGAAAACCAAATACTCCATGTTCTCCCTTATAAAGGGAGCTAAGCTATGGGTGCATAAAGGCAGACAGAGTGGTGTAATGAACACTGGAAACTCAGAAGACGGAGGTTAGGAGGGGGGTGAGTGTTGTAAAAAAAACCTACTGGGGCACAAGGTACACCTATCACTGGGTGATAGGTACACTAAACTCTGAGACTTCACCACTATACAATTCATCCACGTAGACAAAAACCACTTGTACCTCTAAAGCTAGTGAAATAATTTTTCTTTAATCTTTCTTTCTAACAGTGGTCAAAAAATTTAAAAATGAAATAATCTTTTATTTTTTTCTTTTTCAACAAAGATATATTTTCCTTATTAAAAAATGTATTTGTCTTCTATGAAGTTAAACTCATCTATATATGTCATCATGCTTGATGATAGTTCTGTTACCTTGATAGTTTCAACCACAGAATGAAAGAAAATGGCCAGGCATGGTGGCTCATGCTTGTAATCCCAGCACTTTGGGAGGCCAAGGCAGGTGGATCACCTGAGGTCAGGAGTTCGAGACCAGCCTGACCAACATGGTGAAACTCCATCTCTACTAAAAATACAAAAAATTAGCCAGACATGGTGGCAGACGCCTGTAATCCCAGCTACTCGGGAGGCTGTGGCAGGAGAATTGCTTGAACCCTGGAGGTAGAGGTTGCTGTGAGCTGAGATCGCACCATTGCACTTCAGCATGGGCAACAAGAGCAAAACTCCATATATTAAGAAAGAGAGAGAGAGAGGAGAGAGAGAGAGAGAGAGAGAGAAAGAAAGAAAGAAAGAAAGGGAAAGAAAGAGAAAAAAAAGAAATCAACCATCAAAGCAAATAAAGTCCTTGAAAGAGGGCACTATGTAGTAAGTTAAACGACAGAGCTATTTTGGAGACTGGGAGAAGGAATCAAATAAAACATAAAGGGATTGCAAACCGGTATTGTGGGCAACCTTGAACAAAATAGATAACCCTAAGAAAAAAGATTCAAGTAGGAAACAATGTTATAATAGAAATATAGAAAGAATACATTAGGGATAGTTAATGTGTAGGATTTAAACGTCAAACTAAAGAGTCAGGAATTTAATTTACAGCCAATATTCTTTAGAGATCCTGTGCCAAGGGGAGTGATACAATTTGAATGAAATGAAACATAAAAACTTGAACATGGGATATAGTTATAGCAATTTTTTATACTGGATTTCTTTTTTCTCAGAGTCATCCTGAAAATAGCTAATGATATGATTTTCAGTACATAGAGATAAACCTTTGGAGATGCCAATTTGTTGAGATCACAGTTCTAACAGTATATAATCAATTATGGAATGGGGGTGGAAGGTAATATGGTTTGGATCTGTGTCCCCACCCAAATCTCATGTTGAATTGTAATCCCCAGTGTTGGAGGTAGAACCTGGAGGGAGGCAATTGGATTATGGGAGTGGTTTCTAATGGTTTAGTACCATCCCCCTAGCGATGTTCTCATGATAAGAGTTCTTACAAGATCTGATTGTTTAAAACTGTCTGGCACCTCCACCTTCTCTCTCTTCCTCCTGCTCCGGCAATGTAAGATGTGCCTGCTTGCCCTTAGCCTATTGCTATGACTGTAAGTTTCCTGAGTTCTCCCCAGCTATGCTTCCTGTATAGCCTCCAGAACTGTGAGCCAATGGAACTTCTTTTCTTTATAAATTACCCAGTCTCAGATATTTCTTTATAGCAGTGCGAGAACTGACTAATACAGAGGGTAAACATCTATATAAATATATCCTTTAAAGAATTTGGAGTCATGGAAGGAAAACTTCTAAATTCAATGAGAAGTATAGTGTTGTATTCTCCTGAGATAGAATGGCTTAAAATCCATTGGAATTTAGTAATTAGTCTAAAAGTTTAGCCTTCTTATAGTAATGCTGAAAGCCTAAGATTTTAATTATAAGCAGACATAAGAAAAAGATAAAATACTAAGATTGTACAGATAATAAAAGAATAATGGAATATTATGAAAAAATCTACACACACAAAGTCAACAACTTAGCTGAAGTGAAAAAATTCCTTGTAAAACACAAATTATCAAAATTTACTCAGAGAAGAAACAGCTAATCTGGGATTTCTCAATCTTGGCACTATTGACATTTAGGGCCAGATAATTCTTTATTATCAAAGGCTGTCCTGTGGATTATAGGGTATTTAATAACAGTGGCCTCTACTATTGAGATATCCTAAAAAGCTCTATATCTATTTTTAAAATTGAGTTGATGGTTAAAAACCATCTAACAAAGAAAAGTCCAGTTCCAGATAGCTTCAACAGTGAATTCTATAAATTCTAACACTTAATGAAGAAGTATAACCACTATAACAAAAATCTCTTCCAAGAAATAGTAGAGTGAATATTTCCCAATTCATTGTATGGGATCAGCATTACTCTGATACACAAATCAAACACATTATAAGAAAATTACAGATCAATAACCTTCACAGAACATAGATGTAAAAATCTGCAAAAAAAAAAAAAGGAAATCAAATGCATTAATATATAAAAGGAATACTACATTGTGGCCAAGTGGGGCTAATCCCAGGAATGCAAGGCTGGTTCAACATTCAAAATCAACTATTAATTATTTTGGAATTGTTGCAATAAATGAGATTACAAAATAGGTAGATATTCACTTAAAGCCTGGAAATCTTTTTGATATATCAAGTTTTATATTTTCGAATGTGTTATCATGTATTGTCAGACAATATTAATTCTGCATTCATAATGCAAACTACCAAGTATTATATGACATAATCTTAGGAGGAGATATCACAAGATACCAAAGACATGATCTCAGAATGAAAACCTCATCAGGAGAAGACACACAGATAGACATAAAGGAAACTTTAGTTGCCTATGTTTGATGTAAAACATAGTAACTCAAATAACTTGAGATTATCTGGTTAATCATTATTTTAAAAAGCCTTTAAATATATAAACACTGAGTATACCAAACAGAGGTCAGGAACAGGCTGATGGAAAATAATAATTATTAAAATATTAACCTCAGTTTAAGAAAATTCTTATTACCTTTGCTAAGGGGGGAAAATTAGGCAGAAACAACTAGCACTTTCTGTTAATTATTTTAGGTATTTTACAGTCAGAACACAATGCTAAGCTCTTTTCTGACTATTAGTTTTCACAATAGGCTTAAAAATAAATCAACTTGGCCTTTCAGGAGTTTATCTAATTTCAGACTTGAAGTTTTGGTTACTTCTTAAAATACTTCTGTGCCAAAAGAACGCATCCATAATATATCGCCACTTGCTTATAACACTTGGAGTTCATAATTAGACACTAGATTACTAACCATAGAACCTGAAAATATACAACAGATTTATATCCATGTACAGTTTTATATAAAGATTTTTTAAATTGAAATGATACTATCATTGACTACACATTGTACTGAAAAAAAACTTTTTGGAAGGTGCAACCTTAAAAGGTAGATTTCTTTACATTTATATAAAGCATAAATAAAACTCAGATCTTTTATTTTAATCCCTTCAACTTCTATTTCAGGATTTTTCTAAATCTTCCAATTTTAGTTGACTATTAAATTCTCAGGAACATCCTAAAGTACAAAAAGCTGTAAAAACAAGGAGAAAGAAAGGGCAATTTAGATTACCTTGATACGCAAATCAGATAAAGATATTATAAGAAAAAAAAACTTTCACAAACTTCAATTTACATATAGTTAATATTTGGTTTTAAATTTTAGACAAAAATTTTAAGTAAAAGTATTGTCATCAATACTGAAATTCTACAGGAAATTGCAAAATCATTCATGCCAGTTCAATTCTAAAAAACAATTTATAAGAAAGGGATAACTTTAAAATACAAACCTTATAATAATCATATGAAAGAAGTATCACTTGCCTTCTGCGAGATACACAGTATCTCCCTGCTGTCAAGCAAACTTATCAGTAGGCTTGGTGTTATAACTTCATTATACAGTATAATGTAAGTGAAACCTAGGATAAGGCTCATTAGTGCCAGTTTACACATGTTACTTTGGTTGAACAAGTTATAACTAAAGCAAATGAACTAAGTACATAAAATATTGCCTTATTCCATGATTACAAATGTTTTTAAAAGATCAGTTAATTTTGCTAACATTTTAATTTGTATTAATTTATAATTCTAACTAAACACTGTCTCCCTCATCTATCATTATAATTTACCTATGTTTCAATACATTTCTAATTCAGTAGAAAATTATTAAACACTTCATATATAAGCATTATACTAAGCTTTTTATTTAATAATATGGCTACATGACTTCAGGCAAGTCACTTTATCTTGCCTGAAGGTAAAATTTATACCTTAATTTTCTCAATGATAAGGCCAGGAGTTTCAAAATGACAATCTCTTCACACTCAAATAATTTGTAATTCTAAAATAATTCTAAAATAAGATAGAAACATGTCTGAATATATTAAGAACGATCTTCTTTGCACTCTTAATAGAGTTACGTAGTCTTGAAATAACTCATTTAACTTAACACCATGTCAAGTAAATTGGAAATTTACATCCAAAGAGTAGACAAAAACTTAACAAATGTTTGAAATGATTCTGCCTACAACTTCTGAAAATAATAGTTGACCTTTATTCATTATTTATAAAAATATAAATTCTCTTTGTTATTGTAAGGAATTTTATCTATATTCTAAATGCAAAAAGACACCATACATTTCCCCTCTCTAAATAAATGGTTATAGTCACAGGCAAGAAAAGAACTATTAAGAGAAATTAGAAGCCAAAGATTTCTCTTTATGAGAAGTAATCTTAAAACCATTACTAATAAACAGCACTAAATCAACTTTTGAGCAACTATTGATCAAGAAAAAATTAAAGTAGTCAATAAAGGATAATCACTACTTAAAAGCAGATCAACAGCATTAACTCAAAATACAGAGCACTCTATGGAACTCTAGCAGGAGCCCTGAAAAAAAGAAATTATAAATCAATAGCATTGCAAATATATATGAAAACTGTTTCAATGAATTTTGTAGTAATGGCTTCATAACTAAGTACTGTCACAATGAAAACACAGCTGATTGTGATCAATTTGCCTCCTTCATTTTGTTGAAATTTCGATTACAATGTTATTTGAACAAATTATAAAATACTCTTGTATGGCTCCTAGTGAAATTTTACAAAATGTGAGATTGACTGTATTGGCTAACTAATCACCACAGGGAATCATCAGATGGACATGATTCACTCATGAAAGCTTACTCTTGTAACTATTCACCAGTTGTAAATTTCAACTGATAAAGTACACACAGAGTCAAGAGGGTTTTAAACTGGCCTGTGTTATTTACTACCATTTGCTCCACGGTTAATTGAGACTCTGATAAATTCAGATTTGTTCACATTTTGTCAAAGTAGGTATTTGAAAAAATGCTACACGAAGTTTATAAATAAAACTACATTATTCCAATTAGTGCTTTAGCTAAAATCGTTGGCAGTATTTCATGGTATCTTTCTTCAAAAATAATATTTGATACTGACTTTAGACATAATCCTATATTTATCTATTATAACATTCTGTAGGCTTTGTTCAATTCTTTGGGAAATAAAAAATGAAGATACATAAGACAGAATGTCATTACATTCAACACACAAAAACCTCATTTTGTAGTTCAAATTAGTAGTGACTTTGTACCAATTTTTATATGCCCAAATTTCAAAACAGTATGTTAAAGAAAGAAATGAATCATGGAATTGTGAATTAACACTATTTAATATTTCTTGTGGGCTTCTGAAGGAAATGAAAATTCAAGAACATATTTATTGGCAAAGTATTTAAGTCAGTTTATAATATTATATGTTTTTGCTTTATTGCAAGTTCAAATGTGTTCTAGAAAATAAAACAACAAAATAAGCTACATACCTACATTACACATTGAACACATTACGGTAAATGATATTTTACAAATGTAAACATTAAAAGATATCTAGAATGAATGGATTACTAAAAAATAGGCTTACATATTTTTATGCCACTATTTAAATGAATAATCAGTTTCCTTTAGGAAACAAACATTATTATGTTACACATAAAGGAGTTCGTAATGACATTTTCCAGTATAAGAAGAGAACAGAAGAACTGGCACCTATATTTATACCATTTACATTGGCTTTGGGGAAATAATAATAAAACTATGCTACCAAAGACGTTCCAAAAGGTATGGTTTAGCTAAATGAGTGTACGCAGGGCAGCAGAACTCTAAAACTAGGCAGATGATTACTACTTCAGGTGAGTTCTAACATTAGCTTTGAAACTGATATGATATATATCAATTTTTGAATGATAGTACATACCTTCCTGTTTCTTCAGTACTTAGATTCAACAATTACTGTTAAAAATTTTAAAATATTATAAGCTAGTAAGTAAACATTTGGACATGAGTCAATTTTTTAAAACATTTCTTCATTATCATTAATTACATCATTAACTCTTCATTCAGAGCAATAAAATTTCAGTAAATGAATAATATCTGACTTGACATTTTACATTCTTAAAAATCTAAATACAAAGTCAAAGCTATTTCATAATTTTCATTGTTAAGAATTATAACAAATGTAATACTATATATGCCTTGGTTTAAGACTTTGTCGGAGTATTAACATAACTTTTTGATATGTTTGAATTTTTTTCAAATAATATATGTGATTCATGTATAGTTTGGTGAAGGAAATGTCAGAAATAGGCTGGTTCAACTATGATATGTCCCAGAATGTATTTCCATTTAAAAAGCTAATTGGATAAAATTTTGTAATGTGATATTCACTATATTTTTAAATGCCACAAAAACTAGTGGAAAGAAAGGCAATGAATAGAATTTCAACCTGATCTACTGGCCATGAGCCAGGGTTGAGGGAAACCTCTAAGAGTACATGGCTAGTGGTGAAACACGTCCAAGAGAACAATGCTTGCATATTTAAATAATATATTCTCAACTACTATAATCTCTAAAGACCTTTTCATATCAGAAGATACATTTTAAAAATTTACTTTTTAGAAAACTTATTAGAAAATTTTTATTTTCTTAAAAATAAAATGTATTTTCTTTTGAAATTACAAAATGCTTTTTGTTGTTACCATTTGCAACATTTCAAATAATAAATAACAATGGAAAGTTCATTGTAATTTTCATCTCCTCCATCCAGCCTGCCAAAATAAACTTAGATGTGCTTCTTTTTCATACCTTGTTCTATACATGAGCAAACATAGATATATTCATTTATGCATACATATATTTTTCCCTATAAATATAACAAAATAAAATTATACTATATGTCTAGTGTTGCAAGTATGTGGTGACTATGTTTCTATTATTTTAATATAAGATGGACATCGGTCCATGTTAAAAAAAAAGCGCAAACATTTATTCTGTTCTTATGTACCAGGTACTGTCCAATATGCTTTCCCTTTTTCAGTCCTTCTTAATGACCCTGAGTTGTACATTATTAATATCACATATCTCCCCTACCAGGTCTACCTCATCCATTTTAAAAGCTATATGGTATGCCAATGCACAATCTTACTGTTGAATTTAAGCACTTCATGAGTGACGAATTTTCAAACATTCTAAAATTCTCTAGCAACTTAACAACAAAGATACTCAAAGCTCAGCTGTGATTTATTTATTTAGTCACAGAAGGCCATAGCACTGGGATAATTATCAAACTCACCTACTTTTGTTCAGAACAAGCTCTGGATTACTGGATAAAATTAGTTAATTTTATATTTACTAATTTTTAATTTTAAATAACTATCATATCTCACAGAAATTTGAAGCTTTCTATTATTTACTTCTAATACTACATGGCTACAGTAACCAAAACAGCATGGTACTGGTACCAAAACAGAGACATAGATCAATGGAACACAACAGAGCCCTCAGAAATAATGCCGCATATCTACAACTATCTGATCTTTGACAAACCTGACAAAAACAAGAAATGGGGAAAGGATTCCCTATTTAATAAATGGTGCTGGGAAAACTGGCTAGCCATATGTAGAAAGCTGAAACTGGATCCCTTCCTTACACCTTATACAAAAATTAATTCAAGATGGATTAAAGACTTACATGTTAGACCTAAAACCATAAAAACCCTAGAAGAAAACCAAGGCAATATCATTCAGGACATAGGCGTGGGCAAGGACTTCATGTCTAAAACACCAAAACCAATGGCAACAAAAGCCAAAATTGACAAATAGGATCTAATTAAACTAAAGAGCTGCTGCACAGCAAAAGAAACTACCATCAGAGTGAATAGGCAACCTACAGAATGGGAGAAAATTTTTGCAACCTACTCATCTGACAAAGGGCTAATATCCAGAATCTACAATGAACTCAAACAAATTTACAAGAAAAAAACAAACAACCCTATCAAAAAGTGGGCCAAGGACATGAACAGACACTTCTCAAAAGAAGACATTTATGCAGCCAAAAAACACACAAAATGCTCATCATCACTGGCCATCAGAGAAATGCAAATCAAAACCACAGGGAGATACCATCTCACACCAGCTAGAATGGCAATCATTAAAAAGTCAGGAAACAACAGGTGCTGGAGAGGATGTGGAGAAATAGGAACACTTTTACACTGTCGGTGGGACTGTAAACTAGTTCAACCATTGTGGAAGTCAGTGTGGCAATTCCTCAGGGATCTAGGACTAGAAATACCATTTGACCCAGCCATCCCATTACTGGGTATATACCCAAAGGATTATAAATCATGCTGCTATAAAGACACATGCACACATATGTTTATTGCGGCACTATTCACAATAGCAAAGACTTGGAACCAACCCAAATGTCCAACAACGATAGACTGGATTAAGAAAATGTGGCACATATACACCATGGAATACTATGCAGCCATAAAAAAGGATGAGTTCATGTCCTTTGTAGGGACATGGATGAAACTGGAAACCATCATTCTCAGTAAACTATCGCAAGGACAAAAAAACAAACACCACATGTTCTCACTCATAGGTGGGAACTGAACAATGAGAACTCATGGACACAGGAAGGGGAACATCACACTCCAGGGACTGTTGTGGGGTGGGGGCAGTGGGGAGGGACAGCATTAGGAGATATACCTAATGCTAAATGACGAGTTAATGGGTGCAGCAAACCAACATGGCACATGGATACATATGTAACAAACCTGCACATTGTGCACATGTACCCTAAAACCTAAAGTATAATAAAAAAAAAATGTAATGCAAACAGCTGTGTAACAACCACCCATATTAAGAAATAAAACATTACCAGTAATTTAAAAAAAAAAAAAAAACACACACACACACACAAAAAAAGAAGTTTCCGGGAAAGATTTGTTTAAGGTTATTCCAGTTTAATCAAGCTCATGAAGAAAAACATTGCTTTTATATTTTTAAGAAGTTTCTTTACAAGTATATTAACACTGTAGTTATTTTATATTATCTGATTAAGGCAATTAAGGTATGTGTTTGACAGTGATTTAGTACAAAAATAAGGATTAACTCATATGTGCATATCTTCACAGGTTCCACTATCCTATGCTATCCAAGGAATCCTCTTGCTATTAACAGATACATTATGAACATAGATTAAACTTACTTAACCACAGCATCCTCTTTTAAAAAAAAGTTATATTACAATAGTGGCCGGTAAAATTAAAAGGTAATTATTAAAGAAACAAATATATTGTATTTTAATAAAAATTTAACATAGCATTATTATCAAACTAAATATGATCAAGTTTTTAAAACTACCTTCCCGCTTTAACCTGCGCTATTTTCATCTATAACACAGTACTATATATTTTTGTATATGATGAGAAACTAGGCATTTATAGTTATCTATAATTAAGTCAAGTAAGCTTTATGAAATAACCTATTTTTATCCCAAGGGGTTAACCAGTAAAATAACTTTTACTGTAACTATAAAATTCTAAGTCATAAAATTAACCCTCCAAACAAATCATAAATAATGCTGTAAAGAAAGATTATTAAGATATATACAAAAAAATTCTAAAGACATAAATCATTTTTTGTTGACTATAAAATATTTTGCAAATATTGATAATACACAAAATCCCATTATATAGGTAGGCTATACTTGCTGTTCTTATAATATTTTCTCATTCCAATCAGCTTTTCAAACTCAATCACTTCCCTGAAACATCTTACAAAATCAGCAATGACTTCTATTTAAGCAAAATACAGTTCTTATCTTACTTGACCATGGCATTTATTAAAGTGGATGATTTGTTCCCTGAATTACTGTCTTTCATGGCCATAACTTTAAACAGTTTCTATGGCATAACCTTTCATTTGTTCGTTAGACCCCCCAAACCCAAAGATACTATGTTTAACATTTCTCTATTTGGATTTCTACTATGCATCTAAAACTTAACATGGCTAAAACAGGACTCATGATTCCACTATATACTTATAAAAATGAATGCACACATATATTTTAAAAATATATGTATATATATTAGATATGTGTGTATATTTATATATTTATTTATATATTAATTATATCTCCCCAAATAGATCAGAAACTCCATGAAAACATAGACATTTTCATGTTAACTCTTACATCTTCAGGGCTGCAAACAAGACCTGAAACATGATTAAAGCTCTAAAAATATTTATTAAGTGAATAAATAAGTAACATACAGGATTAGAATAATTCACTTTGCTTTGGCCCGGGACTTTAAAATACAAGATAAAGCAATTTAAAACCTAAAACCATCAAGGGGAAATAATCAATCCATTATTTTACTTCTAAGTGGATTAAAGAACAATCAATATTTCTTTTGTTTCACCTCGAACTGAAGCTGATCCTGAACTATCACTAATAAAATTGATGGCAACAGCTACTAATTGACAGTTATAATATACTAGTAACTTTTGAAGACGATTTGTATATATTTATTCTAAAAGATAACCTTTATTATCCATCCAAATATTAATAATAACTTATAAGCACAGGCACAGAAACCAAGGCTCAAGACAAAGCAATTTGCCCAAGCTTTTAAGGAAGCAGGGCTGGGATTTGAACCCAAATCAGTCTAACGAAAAATTAAATATTGTTTAAAAAAATCTGTACTCTAGCTGCCTTTCTTTTTAATTCTAGTGTTTAGTTATTTAAAATGGGATTCAATTTAATCCAGAAAACAATCAGTGAACAGCTAATTATCTACCATACATTATATTAAACAAATATAGAAAAGATATGATCCCTGGTTATACAGAGTTTATATATAATTTAAGGGACCACTGTAGATTGACTTCAAAATTAGAAAACAGTTAAAGACTCTATATAAAACAGTAACCTTATAATTTTTAAAAATGCAATATCCATTTTCTTATATATGTTAACATTCAACACATTATGTAAAATGTAGATTAGGTGGGACTCATAATTAAAAATAAACTTTCAATATATTTCCGTTACTCAGGAACTGTCTATCAGACCATTCTCAATGATCTGGTATTTTCCTTGGATACATGCAATAGCAAATAGCTTTCATACAACACACATATACTCCTAGAGGCCTACTCTGTAGAGAATATAAAATATCCTCTATTTTTCATTTTTAACTAGTCCCTATTATTTAACATTTTCCTTTCCCATAAGAACAGATATGGTCATATCTGCAAGTTATGAAGTGATATATTAACATAGCATTAACTTGAATCAATCATAATTTTTTTAATTTTAATTGTTTCAATATATACTAATAATACATAATGCTTGTTGATAATTGTAAGCTAAGTACTATACTAAGTATTTAAATGTGTTATCCTTCAGGAATAAGAAACTCACTCAAAACTGCACAACTACATGCAAACTGAACAACCCTCTCATGAATGACTACTGGGTAAATAATGAAATGAAGGCACAAATAAGGATCTTCTTTGAAACCAGTGAGAACAAAGACACAACATACCAGAATCTCTGGGACACATTTAAAACAGTGTGTAGAGGGAAATTTATAGCATTAAATGCCCACAAGAGAAAGCAGGACAGATCTAAAATTGACACCCTAACATCACAATTAAAAGAACTAGAGAAGCAATAGCAAGCAATTTCAAAAGCTAGCAGAAAACAAGAAATAACTAAGATCAGAGCAGAACTGAAGGCGATAGAGACACAAAAAACCCTTCAAAAAAAATCAACGAATCCAGAAGCTGGTTTTTTGAAAAGATCAACAAAACAGACCACTAGGCAAGATGAATAAAGAAGAAAAGAGAGAAGAATCAAATAGACACAATAAAAAATAATACGAGGGATATCACCACTGATTCCACAGATATACAAACTACCATCAGAGAATACCATAAATACCCCTACACAAATAAACTAGAAAATCTGGAAGAAATGGATAAATTCCTGGACACACACACCCTCCCAAGAGTAAAACAGGAAGAAGTCGAATCCCTGAATAGACCAATAACAAGTTCTGAAATTGAGGCAGTAATTAACGGCCTACCAACCAAAAAAGTCCAGGACCAGACGAATTCACAGCTGAATTCTACCAGAGGTACAAAGAGAAGCTGTTACCATTCCTTCTGAAACTATTACAAACAAAAGAAAAAGAGGGAATCCTCCCTAACTCATTTCATGAGGCCAGCATCATCCTGATACCAAAACCTGGCAGAGACACAACAAAAAAAGAAAATTTCAGGCCAATATCCCTGATGAACATCAATGCGAAAATCCTCAATAAAAAAATGGCAAACCAAGTCCAGCAGCACATCAAAAAGCTTATTCACCACGATCAAGTCGGCTTCATCCCTGGGATGCAAGGCTGGTTCAACATATGTAAAATAATAAACGTAATCCATCACATAAACAGAACCAATGACAAAAACCACACGATTATCTCAATAGATGCAGAAAATGCCTAAGACAAAATTCAACAGCCTTTCATGCTAAAAACTCTCAATAAACTAGGTATCTAAGGGATGTATCTCAAAATAATACAAGCTATTTACCACAAACGCACAGCCAGTATCATATGGAATGGGCAAAAATTGTAAGCATTCCCTTTGAAAACCAGCACAAGACAAGGATGCCCTCTCTCACCACTCCTATTCAACACAGTATTGGAAGTTCTGGCCAGAGCAATCAGGCAAGAGAAAGAAACAAAGGGTATTCAAATAGGAAAAGAGGCAGTCAAGTTGTCTCTGTTTGCAGATGACATGAGTGTATATTTAGAAAACCCCATCATCTCAGCTCAAAATTTCCTTAAGCTGATAAGCAACTTCAGCAAAGTCTCACAATACAAAATCAATGTGCAAAAATCACAAGCACTTCTATACACCAATAACAGACAGAGAGCCAAATATTGAGTGAACTCCCATTCACAATTGCTACTAAGAGAGTAAAATACCTAGGAATACAACTTACAAGGGAAGTGAAGCACCGCTTCAAGAAGAACTACAAACCACTGCTCAAGGAAACAAGAGAGGACACAAACAAATAGAAAAACATTCCATGCTTGTGAATAGGAAGAATCAATATTGTAAAAATGGCCATACTCCCCAAAGTAATTTATAGATTCAGTGCTATCCCCATCAAGCTACCACTGACTTTCTTCACGGAATTGGAAAAAACCAATTCAAACATCATACGGAACCAAATAAGACCCCACATAGCCAAGACAATCCTAAGCAAAAAGAATAAAGCTGGAGGCATCACGCTACCTGACTTCAAACTATACTACAAGGCTACAGTAACCAAAACAGCATGGAACTGTTACCAAAACACATATATAGAACAATGAAACAGAACAGAGGCCTCAGAAATAACACCACACATCTACAACCATCTGATCTTTGACAAACCTGACAAAAACAAGAAATGGGGAAAAGATTCCCTATTTAATAAATGGTGTTGGGAAAACAGGCTAGCCCTATGCAGAAAACTGAAACTGGACCCCTTCCTTACACCTTATACAAAAATCAACTCAAGATGGATTAAAGACTTAAATGTAAGACCTAAAACCATAAAAATCTTAGAAGAAAACCTGGGCAATACCATTCAGGACATAGGCAAGGGCAAAGACTTCATGACTAAAATACCAAAAGCAATGGCAACAAAAGCCAGAATTGGCAAATGGGGTCAAATTATAATAAAGAGCTTCTGCACAGCAAAAGAAACTATCAGAGTGGACAGGCAGCCTACAGAATGGGAGAAAATTTTTGCAATCTATCCATCTGAAAAATGACTAATATCCAGAATCTACAAAGAACTTCAACAAATTTACAAGAAAAAAACAAATAACCCCATCAAAACGTGGGCAAAGGATATGAACAGACACTTCTCAAAAGAAGACATTTATGCAGCCAACAAACATATGAAAACATGCTCATCAACACTGGTCATTAGAGTAATGCAAATCAAAACCACAAGATACCATCTCACACCAGTTAGAATGGCGATCATTAAAAAGTCAGGAAACAACAGATGCTGGGGAGGATGTGGAGAAACAGGAATACTTTTACACTGCTGGTGGGAATGTAAATGAGTTCAACCATTGTCGAATACAGTATGATGATTCCTCAAGGATCTAGAACTAGAAATACCATTTGACCTAGTAATCCCATTACTGGGTATATACCAAAGGATTATAAATCATTCTACTATAAAGACACATGCACACGTATGTTTATTGTGGTACTATTCACGTTAGCAAAGGCTGGAACTCACCCAAATGTCCATCAATGATAGACTGGATAAAGAAAATGTGGCACATATACACCATGGAATACTATGCAGCCTTAAAAAATGATGAGTTTATGTCCTTTGCAGAGATGTGGATGAAGTTGGAAACCATCATTCTCAGCAAACTAACACAGGAACAGAAAACCAAACACCACATGTTCTCACTCATAAGTGGGAGTTGAACAATGAGAACACAAGCAAACAGGGAGGGGAACATCACACACAGGGGTCTGTCAGTGGGTGAGAGACTAGCGGAGGGATAGCATTAGGAGAAATACCTATTGTAGATGCCGGGTTGATGAGTACCGCAAACCACCATGGCACGTATATACCTATGTAACAAACCTGCACGTTCTGCACATGTACCCCAGAACTTAAAAAACAAAAAAAAAAATTAAAAATTAAATAAACATATTATCTTTAGTATTAGCAAAAAATTACTTAAAATTTATTGTGACTCATTGATATCCCTGTGTAAATATGTATGGAGACCATATGTTTTATAATCGACTATTCATTCCTCTGGGCATACATATTTTTATTATTTATTTTGACTTTTCATTATTTTCTAGCTCCACAGGACAAAGAGGAAAGGAGAGAAAACAAATTGGCATCAATCAATATTATTACCTCTCAGTGGCTACTGTCAGAGTTGAGAAGTAGAAAACAAAACCTAGCTAAAAATCAGAAAGATTTAATGTGCATGTACATTTCATTTATTCATGTTTTTACTTTCTTTACCAACAATAACTGAAAATAAACTGATAACAAACACTTAATGGCAGTTGTCAGAGTCCATTTTTCTTACTTAAGTCCTAGAGTCAACCAGTCGAAAACCAAAAAAAAAATTAAAATACCAGTACCAGAGGACTGGGGAAATTGGTATTCCAAATATACTATTCTTTTCATTTGTATTTCTTATAAAAATCACCTTGTTCCTACCTCACTTTTTGTCATCTCAGAAAACAAGACTACTAAGAAATTGCATACTAATTCTCTAATAGGGAAGAGAAGTACAAAGAAAGGGTTGCCATAGTTTGTTAAATATGTTTCTGATAAACACTAGCATCCTTAAACGACAGAGGTTTCAGGCCCTTCTTAGTTCTAGTCCTTATTTAAAAATAGTTCTCATTGACTAGACCAAACAAGTCAAAAGGGAAGGAAAAGCAGACAACTAATTACAGTTTTAGATTATTTTTTAAAAAGTAATAAATAAAAACAGACTATCTTTTAGACAGCCTTAGGTTCACAACAAAATTGGCCAGATTATTTTTAATTCACTTCTGAATCCAGGATTGTTCAAAGATTAAGGTGATAGCAGTGATATCAGAGAGAAAGCATTTTAAAATGTCTGTTACATAAAATTATAAAAACACATCAATTTGAAAAGGATGCATAGGAGTCAAGAGTTCATTTGCTCATTCATTCACTCAACAACAAAACATAATTTATACTCTTACAAAACATTATGGTCTACTATAGTACTCAGACAAGACAATACAGATTCCTGGTTTAATAACTGACTAGGATTATAGCTTTGTTAACTGAAAAGTGGAAGGTATGGATGAGGAGATAATAAAGATCCCAACTTTAGACCATTTGAGTTTCTCGGGGGTACTTAATATCATCATTCATCAAGTAAATACAAATTAATACCAATGACATACCATACACCAGAAAGGATAACATTAAAAAACATTGTCAATGCTAAGTAGTATTGCATATGTGAAACAACTGGAACTCTCATATGCTGCTCATACAAATGTAAAGAGATTCAACCACTTCATAACACTGCTTGGCTCTATTTCCTAAAGTGAATCAATAATTCTACTATTAGCTATATGCTCCTGGAAAATGAGCGCCTATGACCACCCAAAAAATAGATATGAGGATGTTCACATGAGCTTTATTCATAATAAACAAAACTAGAAAATATCCACAAGCCCATCAATAGGAGAATGGACAAATAAATTTCTGTATAGCCATATAATAGATTACTGCAATTTTAAAAAAGAATGAACTACTAATCCCATCAACAATATAGATGACTATCATAAACATGTTGAATGCAGAAAGCCAGCCATAAATTAGTTTGAATGATTTCATGTGAATGAAATTCAAAAACAAGGAAAAGAAAGTGACAGAGTAAGAAAAGTAGTTATGTTTGAGGCAGTCTTTCTGAGTGAGAGATGTTACATATCTTCATTTGAGTAGTAATTATAAGCGGGTATCCATTTGTAAAAAATCATAGAATGGTACACTTAAAATGTCTGTATTTTTATACATGCATTCTAGACTTCATTTAATAAAAAAGTTATAGAAAAAATAATGCATAATGAAAAATTAACAGAGGGTAAATATAATATGTATTTAAGCCATACAAATAGGGGGAAAAACATAAGATTATAGACATCAACCCACATTGATCAGTGACGATATTAAATGCAACTGAACTAAAAACACTAATTAAAACATTTCCAACAAACCCATGTGTGCATACAGGTGTGTGCATTCTCTCTCTCTATTTAAATCAGAGAGGGGAAATGTTTTCTTTTATCATAAATTGGGTAAAAATAACAGATTACAAATAGTATAAAAACAAAGTGCAAGAAGAAAATACAAGTGAGTATCAATCATTATAGTTCTGGAGTAAAGAAAGTCTACCCTAGTCTGAAAACAATTTGTACTTCTTGTTTTCTTGATGATGTCAAAAAAATCATCAAATTGGTTCATAAAAATGAGAATTTATGAAATACACACATATACGAAACCTATAAGGAAAATTTACACATAAATCTTTTTAAACTGGGTAAAATATTCGCAATGAATAAGATTTGAAAGTATTAATGTAAATAATGTTCAGTTTTTATTCAAAACAATAAAAAGATTAACACTTAAATTTTCAAAAATGGGACTATTAAAAAGTAGCACAGACGAATGATTAAATGTTACACTTCACATATACTAAGGGAAAGCACATTAAAATGTAAAAATAGTGTTCTTGACCAAAACAAAAAACAGAGTATTAATATCTGGCCTTGTAGGGAAAGAGTAATGATAATACTGCTTACGGAATGTCAACTGGTAGATATTTTCTGGAGGGCAATTTAGCAACATATATCAAACACAATAAAATGTACATTACCTTTGGTGCACCTCAAATAATTAATCCCAGTGAAATAATTACATGAGTTAATAATTTTGATTGCAACATTACAGATAATACCCAAAATGGAGACAAAGTAATTTTCTAATAGCAGCAAATTGTTAAAATAACTGATACATTTTTATGGCAGAGTATTCTCCAGTAAACAGGTTTGGTTTACTTATGTTTACTAATATAAAAATGTTAATGATATATTGCCACCTAAAAGAATGCTGGCTTATGAGTACTGAATGTGTGTATGTGTATGGGTATTCACAGTGGCATATTCCTGAATAGACAACCACGCTGCCTGTAAACTTCTCAGCAGAATTCCTGGGCAGGCAAATGATAACTCATGCAAATTAGGCAGCCACTCATCAAATCACTTCTAACCTCTATGGAAAGTAAAAAGAAGGTAACTTGGGTTAAATATTCCTTCTTTTCCTGAGATCAAAAGTGTTTAAGTCCCAACCAAATCAGCAATGTAATAATACAGTAAGAGTAACTGTCTTTGATTATACTTATGTCTTCAATTTCGTCCCATACCCTTACAATAAACTCATGAAGGGTTATTAAACTTTTGTTTTTAATCCATCTATCTATCTATCCATCCACTCAGTTATCTGAAGTAACTAGAACTATTGACCTCTCTTCAGGATTTCACATTAAATGCTCCTGCTAAGGACCCAAAAAAACTCTAGGAGATCTAACTTCCAACAGACTCCAACACTTTCATTATATCACATGAGGAAACCAATGGCAAAAGATTCATGAAAATTAATAAATTAAATGTAGAAAACATTCAACATCAAATACTTTCCTAATTCGTTTCATCATGTAAGTAATAAAACTTTCCAATCCCCAGAGTTCTATATTCTGATTTTCACAATAAAATCACTTTTTCTTACCTAATCCAAACAACTTAAATGTTAGGCCTACATTGCCATATTTCATATTAAATATAGCTTTTTACATCCATAGAAAACATTTTACTTGGAGTCTTCACACAACCTAAAACACTTGTCTCAAATGAAACATCTGCTTTGCCAGCAATTGTTTCAAATTTGAAGACATTTGTTTCAATCATCTTTGAAGAAACCAGCATTTTTCTTGATTTCAGGCCAAGTACTTTTTTAAAAATCTAACTACCTAATGCTAAATGACGAGTTAATGGGTGCAGCAAACCAACATGGCACCTGAATACATATGTAACAAACCTGCACATTGTGCACATGTACCCTGAAACCTAAAGTATAATAATAAAATAAAATAAAATAAAAGGAGAATAAAAATACAAAAAATAAATAAATAAATAAATAAAATAAAAATCTAACTCTACTAAATCTTTTCAATCGGAAGCGTTATTCACTGATGGAAATCTGTATTCACAATAAAATGTCAGATGCTAATTCCTTCTTTACAAAACATATATTGCATTTTACTATTTTAACACAAAGTTTATGTATCTTCAAACTACAAATATATATATTCTTTCACACACTGTCAGTGTTGATTTATAAAAGGACTTACCAAATATCTTAAATTAACAATGTGGAAGACTAAGAAATTACTACCATGGGAATTCAGCTTTTATTCATACAGAACTGTCCTTCTAGTATATCCATCTAAGAATTATTATATTTATAAAAGAAAGGCAAAAAGTTTATCAACTTATGCCTTCTCAATTTTGAAAATATTATTGAAAAGTTTAGACTTTTGATGTCCATTATCCAGCTATTCCACTTTGACAAGAATAACAGGTAGTATTTATCAAGTGTGTATTTCGTGCCAGGCAGTTTTCTAAGTTGTTATTTCATATGGATGTTTTCTTTTTTACAAGAACCATACACAGTGATATCATAATTCCATTTTACATGTAAGGCAACTGAATCTCACAGAGCTAAGGTCAACTGCTAAAGGTCAGATAGGTAATAACTGACAGGTTAGCCAAGTCCACTTGGCCACAAAGACCACACATAATACTGTCTCCTGAGACTGCATATCATATGATGCAATACTATATAATCAATAAAAATTAATAATGCAGAGGAGTGAATGGTAATGATAGGAAATACTTACTAGGTACCACGTGCTATTCTAAACATTTCCTAATATTAACTGATTTAACACTTATTATACTCCTGTACTAATTTTATAGATGAGGAAACTGGCACACAGAGGAGTACAGTAACATGTCCAAGGGCATAGCTAGTAAAAATCATAAGGCAAGGATTCTGACTCAGACACTATGGTTCCAGAGTGAGGCTTTTAATGACTGCATTAGAGAAAAAGACATTTAAAACTTTTGCTAAATACAACAAAATACAAATAGTATGATTGTAATTCTGTAAGAAAAGAAAAACTATATAAACACAAGCAGCACCTTGGAAAGATACAAGCCAAGAGATTAACAGTTTAACAGCAGGATTACAGGAGAAATTTTTTGTCTTCTTCAAGTCTATCTATATTTTTTAAATTTTCTAAAATTAATATATTTCTTGTGAAATACGAAAATACAAATTTTTAATTTATTTTTAAAAATCTATTATTTCCTTCCACCACTGCCATTATTCCAGCATTCATTACTTTTTATTTATTAACTGATCTTATGTTCAGTCTTCTTTCCTCTTTCTAAACTCCTTATTAATATTAAATTGACCTCTCTGCAGCAAAATTTACAACTTTGATTATAGTATCATCTCATCACCTAAAAAATTATATGCCTATACATATATATATATATATTTGCACATTTATTTTCTATCTCTTACACCAATATATGAGATTCTTGAGGGCACGAATTTCTCTTGTGCATAAAGAGCAGAGCAGAATTACAGTGATCAAAGAAAATGACAGTAGTGGCCAATATTAGGGCAATGGCAGCAAACAAGAGCTAAATATATTTTAGACAATTCTGGATAAGTTCAACAGGGATTGGTGATTTAACAGGGGAAGCAGTAAGAAGTCTGAAGGTGACACTCAGATTTTTGACTTTGGCAAATTATGTGCTCATACCATTTACTGAGATACGAGGAGATGCAGGTTTAAGAAAGTTAAGAAGTCATGTGGGCAATTTTTAACTGATGCCTGTAAGAATTCGTGGGACTGTAAACTAGTTCAACCACTGTGGAATTCAGTGTGGCTATTCCTCAGGGATCTAGAGCTAGAAATACCATTTGACCCACCAATCCCATTACTGGGTATATACCCAAAGGATTATAAATCATGCTGCTATAAAGACACATGCCCACGTATGTTTACTGCAGCACTATTCACAATAGCAAAGACTTGGAACCAACCCAAATGTCCAACCATGATAGACTGGATTAAGAAAATGTGGCACATACACACCATGGAATACTATGCAGCCATAAAAAAGATGAGTTCATGTCCTTTGTAGGGACATGGATAAAGCTGGGAACCATCATTCTCAGCAAACTATCGCAAGGACAAAAAACCAAACACCGCATGTTCTCACTCATAGGTGGGAACTGAACAATGAGAACACATGGACACAGGAAGGGGAACGTCATACACCGGGGCCTGTTGTGGGGTGGGGGGATCAGGGAGGGATAGCATTTGGAGATATACCTAATGTTAAATGATGAGTTACTGGGTGCAGCACACCAGCATGGCACATGTATACATATGTAACTAACCTGCACGTTGTGCACATGTACCCTAAAACTTAAAGTATAATAAAAAATAATAATAAAAATAAAAATAAAATTTAAATTAAAAAAAAAAGAATTCCAAAGAAAATCTTCAATACATAGAAAGATGTATGGTTTTACATTTCAAAATAGAGATTTTTTTTTTTTTTTTTGAGATGGAATCTCGCTCTGTCACCCAGGCTGGATGGAGTGCAGTGGCGGGATCTCTGCTCACTGCAAGCTCCACCCCCCGGTTTCCTGCCATTCTCCCGCCTCAGCCTCCTGAGTAGCTGGGACTACAGGCGCCCGCCACCACGCCTGACCAATTTTTTTGTATTTTTAGTACAGACGGGGTTTCACCGTGTTCGCCAGGATGGTCTCGATCTCCTGACCTCGTGATCTGTCCACCTCGGCCTCCCAAAGTGCTGAGATTACAGGCATGAGTCACTGTGCCCGGCCCAAAATAGAGATCTTAAAAAATATATCTAGAATTAATATTTGAGTCCCTATTTCATGCTGTATATATTATAATAAATTTGAAATAGTGCTGCATATTACAGTAAATTCAAAATAGGGTCAGTATTTAAAGGTGAAAATAAAACAATGCAGTATTAGATAAACCTTGGTTATAATAAAATGTAGTGGGAAAACCTTGGTTATAATAAAATGTACTGGGAAAACCTCACTAACTATGATTCAAAATCAAAACGCAATAAAGCAAAAACAATCCTTCTTAAGTATAAATAAATATCCATGAGTCCATACTGATATAAATAAAAGATTGGACAAACAAATAAATGGAGAAGAGATGAATTGCCGGTGTAGAAAAATTCCAAATAAATTATGTAGATATTCCACCCCCAATGAAGGCAGCGTAACTCCCTACTCCTTAAGTATGCACTGTGCTTAGTGACTTCCTCCCAAAGCATGGCAAAAGGAAAAAATGAGTAACTTTACAATGGAGAAATCTGTAAACACAGTCAGGTGATGGAGGTCAACATCAACAATGATAAATCATATTGATAGTACATACCCTTGACATGACATAATGAAAATGGCACTTTACCTCTGTAGTCTTCCTCCCCCGAAACCCATAACTTAAGTTAACCACGAGAAAAACATCAAGCTAACCCAATAGAGAGGCATTCTACAAAATACCTGATTGTATACATCTCAAAACCATCAAGGTCTTCAAAAACAAAGTCTGAGAAACTGTCATAGCCAAGAGGAAGCTAAAGGGACATGACAACTAAATGTAGTGTGATATCCTGGATGTGATCCTGGAACAGGAAAAGAACATTAGGTAAAAGCTAAGGAAATATGAGTAAAGTACAGATTTTAGTTAATGATCGTGTAACAATATTAGTTCAATAATTATAACAAATACACCATACTAATGTAAGATGTTAAATAACAGCAGAAAATGAGTATAGGTTATATCGTGTCTTAGTACTCTTGGGTTGCTATAACAAATTACCATAAACTGGGTGGCTTATAAGCAACAAAAATTTATTTCTCGCAGTTCTAGAGGCTGTGAAATCTAAGATCAAGACACCAGCAGATTTGATGTCTGGTGAAGGATTTTTTCCCGGTTCACAGATGGCGCCTTGTTGCTGCATCTTCACTTGGTATAAGAGACAAACAAGCTCTCTAGGAATTCTCTTAGAGAGTACTGTTCCCCTTTATGATTGCTTCAGCCTCATGCCCTAATCACCTCCCAAAGGTCCCACCTCTTAATACCATCACACTGGAGGTAAGAATTGCAACATATGAATTTGTGGGGAACACAAATATTCAGACTATAGCCTAGGGAACTCTGTAGTATCTTTACAAGTTTTCTTTAATTCTTGAACTGTTCAAAAAAACAAAATCCATATTTAAAAATTTTGTCTCTTTTTTTAAAAAATATCAAAAAAGTTAAAATATGCTAGAGATTTTTCATCAGTTACTATCAAACCTCTTTATAAGAGTTTCGTAAGTCTTTAAGATTCTTCATATTCAAATCAGTTGTCCCAATCACTCATTAATTTCTACAGTCTCCTAAAATACCAAAGTGAAATGTGAAAGAAGAAAGGAAAACAAAAAAAAGTGGCCAACAAAAGGAGAGATATTCTTCTAAGCTCTCCATACTTTGCTCTTCTTTCCTTGAACAGTTTGCTCAAAGCTCTGTATGCTATTTTCTGTCTATTCATTTTTGAGAAATACACATAGGCCTGATATTAGAAAATCAGAATACAAAAACTGTTCTCAGCTCCCTCACAGGCTACTAGTACCTAACGCAACGTCTGAGATAACTAATAAACTGATTCAACCTTTCTTTGCATCAGTTTCTGTATCTCAAAAATGAAGATTTAATATGTATTGGGTGACTGTGAGGACACAATGTAAAACAGAATGTAAGGCAGTTAGTAGAGTGCTAAAACAGGGTATAATAAATGGAAGCTATTAGGAACAATAACAAGGTAGAACATAGGAATGAAGTAAAGAAAATTAGCAATCTCTAAAGCAATAAAAAAGTAAAAATTTAATAATAGTGAGCTTTAATTATCAAATTAGCAACCTGAGCTACAGCTGTTGTGATGCTTTTGAAGCTAAGTTGCACTATTTTAAATAAAAATATATTGACTCTATTAATGAAATTTCATTCAGTAAACTAATCAAGCCTGGAATAATACAAGCTACCAGAAAATAGGAAAAAGGGAACTGATCTATTTATCCTGTCTTTATAGATCAGCTCCAGTTCATTTAAATGGGCTTTATGCTAAAATTGTGCTAAAATTTGTGAAGCCATATTTTGTCTTGTTTTGAAAGAAAAAAAAATCACATATTCCTGAATCAGAAATATTAATTTGTCTGATTATGGTAGAAGTAAAATTAAGAAAACATGGCCAGGTAAAGTGGCTAACACCTGTAATCCCAACACTTTGGAAGGCTGAGACAGGAGAACTGCTTCAGCCCAAAAGTTTGAGGCCAGCCTAGGCAACACAGTAGAACCTTATCTCTTCAGAAAAAAATTTTTCAAGAAATTTAGCTGGGCATGGTGGCATGTGCCTGTAGTCCCAGCTACTGAAGAGGCTGAAGCAGGAGGATCGCCTGAGCCCAGGAGATTGAGGTTGTGGTGAGCCACAGTGTCACTGTAGTCCAGTCTGGGTGATAGAGGAATACCCTGTCCCTAAAAAAAGAAAAAAAAAAAAGAGAGAGAGAGAGAGAGAGGCGGCGGGCGGGGGAAACAAAGATTTGAAAAATTTTTTAAATATATAAATACTCAAATTATGAAAGTATCAAAGAAGTAAACATTCAAGAATATGAGGTTTTCTGATAGGAACCCAATAACATCACTATATTTAGCACTGCTAAAATGATGCTAGTTTGCTAATGATAAAAATGTGTTAAAACGAAATGTCACCTAAAATGTTTAGAAAACTGTTCATTCTCATTACTGAAAACTGAGATTAAAATAAAGTCAGAATTACCTACGATTAAGACAAATTGTTTTATCTCACTTTCCAGTTATGTTTTTAAAAAATTATATAAGAACATTTGGCAAACCTTTTCATATACATCCTCTCTTATGAGCCTCACTACAACCTAATCTGATGGGTAATATTCCTCTGTCATGGAAATAAGAAACAAAGGCTCTAAAAAGCCAGGCCACTTACCTAGTGCCGCACTACAAGTCACAGAGTTAAGACTGATCTGAGGTCACTTGATCTCAAGTTCAGTGTTCTCTGCATGATATTTCAACTACCATTCATTATTTATCTTTCTCTCATTTTAAAATTAATATTCACTCCCAAAACTCCACTTAAGCTTAAAGAAATATAAAAAGGTATAAATTCCCAAGAACAAAGATGAGAGATGACAACAAGTGCTCAAAGATGGAACAGAACATAAGTGGAAACCTAATAGTCCAAGGGAGCTGAGGTAGTGGCCAGCTTCTCCAGAAGACAGAAGAGATGGGATAGAAAAGCAGTAATGGTTGGAATTCTGCATAAGGATTAGTTTTGTCAGAGGTGTTTGAACCAGAGCGACTCCATCTTGAATAGGGGCTGGGTACAATAAGGCTGAAACACAGGAGGTTAGGCATTGTAAGTCATAGGATGAGACAGGAGGTCAGCACAAGACACAGGTCACAAAGACATTGCTGATAAAACAGGTTGCAAAAAAGAAGCTGGCCAAAACCGACCAAAACCAAGATAGCGATGAAAATGACCTCTGGTCCTCCTCACTGCTCATTATACACAATTTATAATGCATTTGAATGCTAAAAGACACTCTCACTAGCGCCATGACAGTTTACAAATGCCATGGCAACGTCAGGAAATTACCCTATATGATCTAAAAAGGAGATGAACCCTCAGCTCTGGGAATTTCCCACCTCTTTCCCAGAAAACTCATGAATAACACACCCCTAGTTCATCATATACTCAAGAAATAACTATAAGTATTATCAATCAAGCAGCCCAAGCTGTTGCTCTGCCTATGGAGTAGCCATTCTTGTATTCCTTTACTTTCTTAATAAACTTGCTTTCACTTTATGGACTCACCCCAAATTGTTTTTGCACAAGGTCCAAGAACCCTCTCTTGGGGTCTGGATTGAGACCCCTTTCCGCTAACAGTTTCACCCCCAACCTCTTCCTCTCCTCATGCTTCCTAAGAGACAAGAAATTCATTATCTAGAGAAACCAACCAGGAAAACCTAGGTTCTAGGTTACCAGGCACAGCAGAGGTCAGAGAAAATGAAATGAAAGCAAGTAAGTACAAGTCCCCATCCTGTGCTCTGGGATCACAGGGACCCTCCTCGACTTGGTTCTGAGCAGCCTATTGCTATCTTCTAGTGAGAGATTAGAGAATTCTCTGGAAAATCTGATCAGCAGAAGAGAAAAGACCTACAGTCACTAAAATTTAGAATCTCCCAAACAAAGTAACCAGCTGTCAGCCTAGTCACTCAGTAGAGAAGCCCAACAGGAACCACATCCTACCCCCACAACAGAGCATACTTACTCAACCACCCACTCAACCAGGGTTATCAGAGTAGAAGAAAATCATTAGTAAATAAGCAAATACAAATTTTGCTTGTGTTCAGGCTTTAGGAAAAGTTTTCAAAATCACTTTATTTAAAATAACAACACTGCTGCAAAAGTAAGAGAATAGAATTATTCTTATCTAGTAGGAGTTTGCATTAGGTTTTGAAAACCGAGTGTTTTGTGAAAGAAAGGCTTATATTAACTTTGAATTATTTATATTATTCACATAGCCATAGATTTATGATTAATGTAGTTATCTAAATAAGGTTTCACAACTCTGGTAAATAGCTCAAGAAACGGGAGTGTTTCCTATGTTAAAAACAAGTTTTAATGTTAAAAAAATAGTGTTCATCATTCAAGAAAATGACTAAGGAATTTCAAAAACAAAACAGAAGTCACCTCCTGTGATTCCACAGCCAGTAATTTTGGTACATCATCTTTCAGATCTATAGATCCAGATCAACATTTTAATGCTCGTTTTCTTCTATATCAACTTGCTTTTAATTTCTAATATAATTTTTAAAATATTATAGAAACATGAAAGTAGCAAAATTCTTCAAATCATAACATCAGTTTTAAATCTAAAGCTTTCAAATATTTGAACAACCAAGATAAAAAATATCTGGAGAATCTTTATTGTGTGAAGTTGTCAAAGTACTTATAACAGCCACGGCTCCTGAATTTGTTTGTCCACTAATAACCCTATCTAGTTTTTTCAATACAGAATTCAGATTTCTCTGTCAAATCTAGCCCCTCTCACAACAGTAATGATGATTGCTTTATTTAAACTCTCACCACCATTTACCCACATTATTAAACATACATATTAATCAGTTTTCTCTACCAGTCTCACTCCATTTTGGTCTAACCTCCACTTTACCTTGTGAAACATCATCTTAGCATCTTATAGGCATGTCTCTCTTGTTTCAAAACCCTTAGTGATTTCCTGTTGCCTATAGGTTAAAGTCCAAATTCCTACTGTGGCCCAAAGGTCATTCTAATCTGGTCCTGACCTGCCTCCAGTCACTTGCTTCCATCTTCTTACACTCTGGCTTCCCTGAATTGCCCTCTGTTTTCAGTGTAAGCATTTTCCCACCTGCTGTTTTATCTGTTGTAATGTCTTCTCCATGTAAATTTTAAAATGGTGTGATAAATACCATTTTTTGGTGTGGAATGCACTAACATTCCACAAATATGTTATATATTATATAATTCAGGTACATGAGAATATGGGTAATATTTGTACTACAGTTTGTTTTTCTGTATTTTGAAATTTCTCCTTAACAAAAAGCATCAAGGGGCTTGTTGTGGGGGGTGGAGAGGGGGGAGGGATAGCATTAGGAGATATATGTAATGTTAAATGACCAGTTAATGGGTGAAGCACAACAACATGGCCCTTGTATACATATGTAACTAACCTGCATGTTGTGCACATGTACCCTAAAACTTAAATTTAAAAAAAAAAAACCATCACTTAAACTACTGATTCCGTTTGCTCTAAAAGAACAAGAATGAATGCAAGATTATGTTCATTACTTACCCTACTCAATATGATCTATTTAAGAAAGATTTCTGATTTTTATAGGTTTTTTTTTATTTCTCAATTGCAGCAGTAATTGCTTACTTGCTAACGAAATTAGTTTACATATGCTTGTCTATCATTCTACACTGGACTGTGAGCTTCCTCAAGGATGAGGATGAGGGTGACATTGTCTTGTTTTTTCTTTTAAACATCCATGCCTGAATATAGAAGTGTTCAATAAATATGGACAAAGACAAAGAGGGCTTAATACAGGATGGGAGGGAAGAAAACCAGAGGAAGAGAAAGAAAAAGAAAGTAAAAAACTGATGTCAGTATAGGAATCTTCCCCTAAATGTATATAAAAATAATGAATTACAGGTTTTAAATAATCTTCATTTTGATCTTCTAATTTTAATTCTAAAAAAAATGGACTGGTGCATTCTTGTCTTTTGGAATATAAAAAGGTTTTATAAAATCAATGCAATTTTTGTCCACCGCTTCAAAGGCTAAATATTAAACCAAGGAAAGAACTTCAATAAAAAAGTTAACTTACGTTGGATAAAAGAAAATCTAAGAAGATGATAAAGTTGATAAGGTGTTGAAATAACATCTGAGAAAGATGATAGGATGTTGTCATTACAGTATAAATTTATATATTTTTTCATATCTAGTATCAATATACTAGATATGAATCTAGTATCAATATACTAGATATGAATCTGGTATCAATATACTAGATATGAATCTGGTATCAATATACTAGATATGAATCTGGTATCAATATACTAGATATGAATCTGGTATCAATATACTAGATATGAATCTGGTATCAATATACTAGATATGAATCTGGTATCAATATACTAGATATGAATCTGGTATCAATATACTAGATATGAATCTGGTATCAATATACTAGATATGAATCTGGTATCAACATACTAGATATGAATCTGGTATCAACATACTAGATATGAATCTGGTATCAATATACTAGATATGAATCTGGTATCAATATACTAGATATGAATCTGGTATCAATATACTAGATATGAATCTAGTATATACAGGTGAATCTCATACTGTGGGATTCTGTGATAGGAAATGCTACTCCATCTCATCTTATCTAAGCCCCAGGGACTAGATGATCCATTAGGCTCTCATTCCTTAGCATCAAATAACTTATACTTACATAATTAGATGTTCCCAACTGGAATACTGAATCCTGGAGGGCTGCTAAGACTCAGGGACAGTTAAAAAATTATCTGCATAGAGAAAAAAGTACTACGGTGGTAACAGTGTTGAGAATTCAGCAGCAACAAGATTGAGAATCCAGTAGAGCTGAACCAGTGACAGATTCGCAAGGTGGACTATTTGGTGGCACAACCCTGGTTGTGTTTGCCACTGCTGAGCTTTCTTTGATTTCTGCTCATTTTCAGATCTAGTTCTCCCATGTTCTTGCTGATTCTGAGAGCTGCCCAAACTACTTCAATAAACTCCTTTTCTGCATAAGACAGCCAGAGTCAGTTTCTCGGTTACAGCCAAGAGTTCCAACTCATAGTCACACAAAATATACCCATCCTAACTCCCGCTGTAATGATTAGCCACATTCATTTGTTTAAATAAGCAAAGATCACTCAAAGTTCCTGAAAGCTCCATTATTTAATGACTGTGTCTATCAATACCAAACTTCCTAATTCAGAAGGACAAAAAAAAGAACAAAAGAATAACAAATACAATCAAAAGGTTAGGTCAGAAGTGCCGGATATAGAAAGAATAGATGAAATATGCATTTTCATTTCCAGTATTTTTATTTATTTTTTTGAGATGGAGTCTCACTCTGTCACACAGGCTGGAGTACAGTGGTGCGATCTTGACTCAATGCAGCTTCCGCCTCCCACGTTCAAGTGATTCTCCTGCCGCAGGCTCCCGAGTAGCTGGAACAACAGGCATTCACTACCATGCCTGGCTAATTTTTGCCTTTTTGGTAGAGACAGTTTTCACCATGTTGGCCAGGCTGGTCTTGAACTCCTGACCTCAGGTGATCTGCCCACCTCAGCCTCCCAAAGTGCTGAGGTTACAGGCATAAGCCACTATGCCTGGCCAGTTTCAGCATTTTTTCACTGTGAAGTCGCAGGCTAAGATTTCAGAACCACTTAAAAGTAATTTAATAAAATACCACAAATGAATGCTGAACCAGAACCTAAGTTCTCTAGAATTGAGAATTTAAACTATACATTATAGCTCATAATATCAAAAATGAGGATGATAACCAAGAAGAAAGCTACAAAGATATAAAACAGGCTAGGAAATTTGTATTCTGTACCTCACTCTACTTTTACCATGACACTTCTTGTGTACTTACATTGCTTTCCAGACTAACCAAATGAAACCATAAATTCACATTATCTTTGAAAACACAGAAACTAATCCTACATCATATCCAGGCACTAATAGCAGAGAATTAGATAATCAGCACAAAGATTAGTGTTTGTACAAGGAGGGAAAAGAGAAAACGCAGATTAGTTAAGTATACCACCAGACTCAGAAAACATTGAGTTTACAATACAATCTCTATCAAAATTCCAGTGTCATTTTTACACAGAAATGAAAAATGCAATCCTTAAATTCATATGTAACCACAGAAGACCCTGAATGGCCAAAGCAATCTTGAGCAAAAATAACAAAGCTGGAAGAATCACATTCCAGATTTCAAAACATATTAGAAAGCCATTGTAATGAGAACAGTATGGTACTGGCAATAAAAACAGACACATCAACCAATGGAACAGAATAGAAAGCCCAGAAATAAACCCACACATTTTAGACAAAGGTGCCAAGACCACACAATGGGGAAAAGACAGTCTCTTCAACAAATGGTGTTGGAAAAACTGGATATCTTCATACAGAAGAATAAAAGTGGATCTTTATCTGAGACTATATGCAAAAATCAAGTCAAAATCTGAAGACTTAAATACATTATCAGAAAATATAAAAACTATTAGAAGAAAACATATGGGAAAAGCTGCACGACATTGATCCAAGCAATTTTTTTTGATACAACCCTGAAGCGTAGGCAACAAAAACAAAAATAGACAAATGTAATTGTATCAAACTAAAATGTTTTTACACAGCAAAGGAAATAATTAGTTGTAAAGAAACAACCCAGGATGAGAGAAAATATTTGCAAACCATACTCTAATAAGGAGTTAACATCCAAAATATGTAAGAAACTCAAAAAACTCAATAGCAAGAAAACAAGTAAACCAATTAAAAAATGGTCAAAGAACATGAACAGATATTTCTCAAAAGAAAACATATAAATGGCTAACAAGTTCATGAAAAAAAGCTCAATATCACTAATCATTAGGGAAATGCAAATTACAGTGAGACATCACCTTATAACTGTTAGAATGGCTATTAACAAAAAGATAAAAAATATCACAAGTGTTTTCGAGGATGTGGAAATAATCTTGACCTTTGTTGGTGGGAAGATAAATTAATACAACCATTACGAAAAACCATATGGATACCTCAAAAAACTAAAAATAAACTACTATATGCCCTAGCAATCCACTTCTAGATGATACAAGATAACTGAAATCAATATATCAAAGAGATATCTGCACTCCCATGTTCACTGCAGCTTTATCCGCAATAGCCAAGATATGGAATCAACCTAAACGTCTACCAATGGATAAATGCATAAAGAAAATGTAGTACATACACATAATGGAAAAATATTCAGCCTTTTAAAAAGAAGAAAATTTTATCATTTGTTACAACATGGGATGAACCTGGGAGGACATCATGCTAAGTGAAATTAGCCAGATACTGCATTATTCCACTTATATGTAGAATCTAAAAAAGTGTAACTCATAGAGTTAGACAGTAGAACAGTGGTTACCAGAGGCTTGAGGAGGGGGAAAGAAATGGGGAGATGTTGCTCCAAGGGTACAAAGTTTCAGTAAGACAGGAGGAATAAGTCTCTGAGAACTACTGCATAGCAGGATGACTAAGTTATATGTAACAAACCTGCACGTTGTACACATGTACCCTAGAACTTAAAGTATAATAATGTATATTTCAGAATAGCTAAAAGAGTTAATTTCAAATGTCTTACCATAAAAAATAAGTGACATGTTAATTGGCTTGATTTAATCATTCCGTATTGTACATATGCAGCAAAACATTACACTGTACTCCATAAATATATATTACTATAATTGGTCAATTAGAAATAACACTTTTTTAAAAAATTGAGATAACTATAAACTAATTTTCCAAAGTGAAAATCATGTATGGCTAAATATAAGGGAAAACCTATAAATTATGGCACAATGTCAGTTTCACCCACTTTCAAGCAGAAACATACATATTCCTTTTAAATAAATACGTTCTACAGTATCAATAGTGAATTAAAACAGTGGTCATAAGGTACTTAATAAACCCTGAAACTAAAGGCAATGGTTCAGTATTTCTTGTTTTATGACATCCCAGGAGAATGATCACATTATGATAACATCACTTCCTAATGTGTGTTTTTAAGTAATCATTTTGTTCACAAATAAGCAGTTATGTGTGTGAGCTCCTGCATACGTTGTGTTTGCGTATGTAATAAGTGAAATATTAACATAAAGTACCAAAGAGATATAGCGACTTTATTTTGGCAATAATCAATCTCCAAAGATAATTAATGTTCATATTTAAAGAGCTATACATGTGATATTTTGATGTTTGCATTTTCTTCTGAATTACAATTACCTCTAAAATTCATATTTAACTTAAAAAATAAATGTAATCCCATTAATTATGAAGTAAGAAAAAATTTTGGCTTGGTTCTTTAAAAAACAAACAGAATCTCTCCTAAAGAGACATAAATCATAATTTGAAAACTGTATTAAAATTATAATGCTTTCTAATACAACAGGGGAGATATGTTCAGTTGTGGCAAGTTTTCAAATTGAGGTTCCTACTTTAATGATCAAAGAAAAAGCTTCCAGGCTACAGAAAAAAAGGACTTAAAAAATTAACAACAATAAAAATAGCTCACTAAATTTTAGTTAAAGATATAAAAAAAAAGTATATTAAGTTCTCAGGGTATAAGCCATTTTGGGGCAATTGATTCTGGGGGAAAATTAAATAGATAACATTATTTTACCTAAGTCATTGAAGGTGAGGAAATACATTTGATTGTGTATTATCCAGACAAACACAGAGAGAGAGAGAGAGAGAGCGAGAGAGAGAGAGAGATCAGTAAGAAGAAGCATCTTATTAGAAAGATCTTTGCAAAATTAGATAACCAAGTAACAGCATGGGGAGAGAGTTACAAGAGGAAAAATTTGGAACAGATTTCAAATGACAGCAAAAGCAGTGCTGCTGTAGAATGAAGTTCTGGCAACAGGTGCAGAAAGATGAGCACATGGGAAAAAGACCATGAAGCCTGACAGAATTCTGGGAATAAAATAATAATATTTAGAATTTATGCCATACTTTTTTTTTCTTCAAGCATTTTACACAAATCAACTAATTAATCATCAAAACACCCACATGAATATTTCTCCACTCACTATCACACCCAAGAATGAGTTGCTTCTTCTTGACTACATATTACAAATCAAACTTTTTTCACTTTTCACATTAAACTTTTCAGCAATATCTGCCTTTTCATCTAGAACTAATCATTGCATTTGGTGTTTTCAACAAATTCTATTGCCCCAAACAAATCCAAAATTAGATTGCTTATTTCTGATAGATTTCCCTTGAGAATAACACAGAATTTATTAAAACAATCTACACCAAGTTTGCTTAAGCTCAAAATACTACCTATCTTATAGAATACAGATAGTCCCCAATTTATGATGTTTGACTTACAATTTTTTAAGTTTACTACGGTGTCAAAGTTATACAAATTCAGTCAAAACCATACCTTGAATACCCAGAAGAACGTTCTGTTTTTCACTCCCACATCACATTCAATAAATTACATGATAATCAATACTTATTATATTATAATTTATTTTACTTATTTATCTATTACGAAACAGGCTTTGTTCGATGATTTTGCCCAACTATAGTCTAATATAAGAGTCCAGAGCACGTATAAGGTAGGCTAGGTTAAGCAATGATGCTCAGTAGGTTAAGTATATTCAATACATTTTTGACTTATGACATCTTCAACTTATGATGGTTTTATGACAATGTAACCCCATCATCAGTCAAGGAGCATTTGTATATTAAAGTCCAGAATAGCTAATGGACAAATAAAAAGCATATTGAAAATTTCTAGAAAGTCTCATGAAAACACATGCTTAGATCATTTTCTTGGGCTTTGCAACATTATTGAATAACCGTTTCCCAAAAAGTTGCTAATCATCAAATCTAGTGGCCTTTTCTAAACTGCTCTGAAACCTGTGATACTACCTACCATACTCTGTTTCTTAGCCTTCCAAGACAATGTACACTCTAATTTACTCTTTCACCTAACAGGTATTTGTTTCTTGTTACAGTTGCCTCCAAAATTAATGAGCTCCTCAAAAATCCTTCCTCTGGAAGAAGGCTCTAGAGTCAGACTGCCTGAACCTCTATCCAAACTCTACTACTAGCTAGTTGTCTGAACTATGGCAACATCTTGGTGTGTCAGCAGTTTCATCTGCAAGAAGGATATGTTGGTAATAATGGTACTTATTTTACAGAGGATTTGAGAGAAATATGTGAAAAAATATGTCAAAAAGAGGAACAGTGCCTGGTATATAATAAACATCAACAAATGTTAGCAGTTATGATGTTAAATTTTATGATTACTATTATCCTCTTTATTTGCAGTATCATCTAATCTAATGGCTTCAATAATTCCTGCTCTGCAAGTGACCCTCAAAACTAAATCTTGATAACATAACCTTATCTGAAATTGTAATTTTCATTTTCAACCACCTGCTTAGTATTTCCATCAACAGTGCCTTGCCAACAGCACAAATTCAAAAGATCCCAGGCTGAACTCACTATCCCAAAATTATCACTCATCCTATGTTCCTTTTTTTCAGGATGTAAACTTTCAAAATACAAGTCATATTTTCTATTCGATTTTCATTATATCACCCTTTGTGACAACCTAGACAATTAGTATATTACAATTAAAATAAGGCCCAACTCATTTTCTTCAATTTGACAGGATATAATTTGTCTTCTCATGGTTTTCCTTCTTTGGCTAAAATTATTTCCCTTTTGCTTAAATCAAAAACTAATAAATGTGACCTGTTATTACTTATTCTAACATCACTTTTTATTCTAGTGTCCATTTGTACATCAGTTCTTTCAAATTAGTACCCTTTTTGTATGAAATGATTTATGATCTTCCTACTTTTCTTAACTCCAAACATTCATAGGTGCAAGCAGGCCAAGGTAGGTGGATCACTTGAGGCCAGGAGTTGGACCCAGCCTAACCAACATAGTGAAACCTAATCTCTACTAAAAAACAAAAATTAGCTGGGGTGGTGGCCTGCACCTGTAATCCCAGCTACTTGGGAGGCTGAGTAAGGAGAATCACCTGAACCCGGGAGGCAGCAGTGGCAGTGAGCTGAGATTGTAACCCTGCACTCCAGACTGGGCAAGAGAGCAAGACACAGTCTCAAAAAACAAAAAACAAACAAAAAAAGGAAGGTGCAAACATCTGACTATATCACTGTCATCTTTCATTTGTATACTGTAATACTTAATACTTAATGTGATTTACTTTGCTTTTATTTCTTTCAATTATAGCTAGTATATTATATTGATATTTTACTGTGTATTTCCGACTGTATTTTCCAGGTAAGGGGGCGCCTACAAAATATTTACTATAAAAAAAGGATGTTGGGTCTAATATGATTGAGAATCAATGTACTAAATGAAGAGCTACCTAAATAAGTTATATCGTCTTGCTAGGCTTATTAAAGGGAGGAAAATTTTACTATTGGTTTGTTTATTTTATTATTATGGTTATATAGTATGTTTATATACAAGAAAAAGAGCAATGGTAATTGTTACCATTATCGTTAAGATTTTCAAATAACTATAATATGTTATTATTGCAAAATCTCACATATTGATATCATAGGCACAAGTTCTTTGGCAAATTTAAGTATACCAACTCCAATGTATTACAATGTTTTTAAAAAGTAATCAAGATTGCCTTTAAGAAGCCAGGGTCACACAAAAAATAAACTCAGCAGATCGATATTTAACCATGAACTTGTATTTATAAAGAATATCAAGGAAATCATTCTTGAAGAAATTAAGCTCTACCAAAATCCTAATCCTGAAACTTAAGCCAGGTCTTTAGTTGTAGAATCCTATTGTCTTACATAAATAATTCTGAAAGTAGTATAATACCCTTAAGAGAAGGATTGTGTCATCAATTCCTCCTTAATCACTTCCAAACAATAGGCTTGTATTAGTCAGGGTTCTCTAAAGAAACAGAACTAATGGAATATATATATTCCAATAACAAATGGAATAATATCCAATAACTAATGGAATATGTATCTATTCCATTACATTGCATGGAACTCAGTTCGAGTTCCAAAACTGAAGAACATGGAGTCCGATGTCCAAGGTCAGGAAGCATCCAGTATGGGAGAAAGATGTAGGCTGGGAGGCTAGGCCAGTCTCTCTTTTCACATTTTTCTGCCTGCTCCTTTATTCTAGCCATGCTGGCAGCTGATGAGATTATGCCCACCCAGATTATGCCCTTCCCCCAGCTTACCGACTCAAATGCTAATCTCCTTTGGCAACACTCTCACAGACATACCTAGGATCAATACTTTGTATCCTTCAATCCAATCAAGTTGACACTCAGTATTAACCAAAGCAAGTCCACACCTTGTCAACTTGAACCCATACACATCTCCTGAAATCATACATAATCTTCAAATAAAGACAATAATAAAGTCATAATTATGCCTAACATAATACAACTATTCTTCGTACAACTGGAAATGCACCAATCCCCAACCCAAATACTATTACATAAAGTTAACAATACTTAAATGCTGATGTGAAGTCAATAAATTTTATGTCACATGATAAAGGAGAAAGGAAATAAAATGATGATATTTTCTTAGTACAAGTGTATACATGCACAAACATGTTTTTAACAAAAGAAAGGGGAAAGACTCATGACAATTACAGTCTTCATTTCTGCAGCTGGTCACATGGTCATAGCTGGTATTGATGACTACCTTCTTCTACTACCCATTCTGTATTCCCTTTCCCTTCAGCAAGCACCTCAGCAGGTTGTGTTTCTTTTTTCCTGGTGGAGTGATTCAAACCTTCATTCATGAAGGGTCTGGATCACTTGTAGTCCTGCCTGGATTGGGCTGCTGTAATTTCCCATTGACCTTAATCACATGGCATGGTAATACTGAGAGATGCCCTAATGGATCTCCTGTATTCCATGCACACTCTTCCTTACCTCCGTTGCAGTGTAGTAGGCTGATTTCATCTTCATAGTCCAGGTCAATCACCCCAGCCAACACAGTATCTCCCTTCTTAGCCTCTTCACTTAAAGGTAGGAGGGACCCAAAGTGTCCAGGTAGCAATCTTAAGTTCCAGTTTAATGGAATTGTTGTTGTGTCTCCTGGTGGCGGCATTCCTCCCTCTAGAACTAAGACCTCTGTGCCAGCAGAACGTAATGTCACAGGAACAGGAAGCAAAAACTTTGCTAGTGGATCACTAGGGTTGATGGTAAGTGGTGCCACTTCCACTTCCATCCCTTGATTCTTGGACCCGTGAATCCCGGCTATGGGAGAAACAGTACCATATATTGGATGCTGACTCAGAGCATACATAGCCTTCTGGAGAACTCTGCCCCAGCCCTGCAAAGGATTGTCACCTTGTTGGCATTGTAATTGTGACTTCAAAAGGCCATTCCACCATTCTACCAATTCAGCTGCTTCAAGATGATAGGGAAGATGGTAAGACCAGTAAATTCCATGAGCATGAGCCCACTGCTGCACTTCTTAAGCCATAAAGTGAGTGCCTTGGTCAGAGGCAATGCCGTGTGGAATACCATGACGTTGGGTAAGGCATTCTGTAAGTCCATGGATGGTAGTCTTGGCAGAAGCATTGTGTGCAGGATAGTCAAACCCATACCTGGAGTAAGTGTCTATTCCAGTGAGGACAAACCTCTGCCCGTTCCATGATGGAAGAGGTCCAATATAATCAACCTGCCACCAGGTAGCTGGCTGATCACACCAAGGAATGGTGCCATATCGAGGGCTTGATGTTGGTCTCTGCTGCTGATAAACTGGGCACTCAGCAGTGGCCGTTGCCAGGTCAGCCTTGGTGAGTGGAAGTCCATGTTGCTGAGCCCATGCATAAACTCCATCCCTGCCACTATGGCCATTTTGTTCATGGGCCCATTGCATGATAACAGGAATGGCTGGGGAAAGAGGCTGAAGGTGTCCACAGAATGGGTCATCCTATCCACCCGATTATTAAAATCCTCCTCTGCTGGGATCACCCGCTGGTGACCACTCACATGAGATACAAATATCTTCACAGTTTTTCACCACTTAAAGAGGTCCATCCACATACCTCTTCGCCAAATTTCTTCATCACCAATTTTCCAGTCATGCTTCTTCCAAGTCCCGGACCATCCAGCCAAACCACTGGCTACAGCCTGTGAATCTGTATATAATTGCACATCTGGTCATTTCTCCTTCCTTTCAAAGTGCACAACCAGGTGCACTGCTTGAAGTTCTGCCCACTGGGAAGATTTCCCTTCACCACCATCCTTCAGGGATGTCCTAGAAAAGGGCTGTAGTGCTGCAGCTGTCCACTTTCAGGTGGTGCCTCGGTATCGTGCAGAATTATCTGTGAACCAGGCTCTAGTCTTCTCTTCTGCTGTCAACTCATCATAGGTAACTCCCCAGGAGGCCATCGGTGCAGCCTTGGGGAGAGAAGGCTGGGTGGCAGGAGTGGGGACCATGGGCATTTGCGCCACTTCCTCATGTAAATTACTTGTGCCTTCAGGACCTGCTCCAGCCCGATCACGCAGATACCACTTCCATTTGATGATTGAATGCTCCTGTGCACGACCCAATTAATAGCTAGATGGGCCAGAAAGTACCCAGCTCGTGATAGGCAGTTCAGGTCACATGGTGATGACATATAATCAAATGTTCAGTTTCCACCAACGCCCAGTAACAGGCCAAGAGCTGTCTCTCAAAAGGGGAGTAGTTATCTGCAGAAGATGTCAGGGCCTTGCTCCAAAATCCTAGCGGCCTCCTCTGTGATTCACCTATGGGGGGCCCGCCAAAGGCTCCAAACAGCATCCCTATCTGCCACTGACACCTTAAGCACCATTGGATCTGCTGGGTCATATTGCCCAAGTGGCAGAGCAGCACACACAGCAGCCTGGGCCTGTTGCAGAGCCTTCTGTTGTTCTGGACCCCACTCAAAACTGGCAGCCTTTCAGGTCACTCAATAAATGGGCCAGAGTAACACACCCAAATGAGGAATGCGTTGCCTTCAAAATGCAAATAGGCCTACAAAGCATTGTGCCTCTTTTTTGGATGTAGGAGAGGCCAAATACAGCAACTTATCCTTCACCTTAGAAGGAATATCTCTCCCAGGATGGATACTTTGTATCCTTCAATCCAATCAAGTCGACACTCAGTATTAGCCATCACACGGCCTGCAAGTAAGAATCATAAGACCTTTCGCAAATAAAAAAATAAAGAGTTTATGATTTCAGGAATAAGGGTTAAATACCATTTATCTTATATCTATCACAGATTAAACAAGCATGTTTTCAGAAACAATTTAAAGTGTCTCTTTTTGCAATCTTTCGCTGTCAAAGATATTTTTCTGTGCCTTTATTTGTGTTTCAAGGCCATTATCTCCTGGGTGGATCCAGTGGATTTGTTGGTAAAGCTACCAAAGTATAAAATAATTATCTATACTATCATTTTTAAGTTTTTCAGTTAATATACATAATCTTGTAACACAGAAATGAAACAAATTTTTCTATAGGCAAATTTGAAAGCTCATAAAAATAATAATTTTTAGAGTTTGTATCATCTAAAAAATTTACCTTGTACACATGTTTGGTTATCTCATTCCCTTTCCCTTCTCCCTGGGAATAAAGCCACTGGTAATTTTTAACACTTCAGAAGAAAAACAAAAGTGACTTAAAACATCTACAAAGTAATGACATAAATGTTTACAGGTAAAGATATTTATCTATCTGAAAAGGTCATTTTTAAAGGCTTCAGAGATTCCATTGTACTGAATATCTACCGTCAGGAACAATTATGGCATTTTGAACTAAATATACACTTTCTTAACACACTGAAATCTATTTATGTTGAAGTCTCAAAAACATGAAATACATTTATGACATGAATAGAAAAATAAATTTCTAACCATTTAAGTTGTTTTAAAAATAGAAAATGTCTCAAATTGTATATGACTTAATAGGGATTTCAGGTCCTCAACTCCTACTTCTTCCTCAACTGGGTACATTTCAGGATCATGTCTTCTGTAAAGGACAAGGGATGAATGATATTTTTTTATGAGGTGACTTCCAAATCTTATTTCCCATCCTAGGGTATATTTTAGGCTCTAAAGTATAAAGAATAATAACACATTAGACACACATGGGAATATACAAAACTTTCCAAGCAAAATATTGATCTTAAAGAAGAAATTTACATTTATTCAGTCTTCAACTTCAGTCGTATTAGTTTCTGCTAAGTCACCTTTACCACACAAAATGAAGATCGCGCTATTAATTACTGTACTTAGTCTCAAATGGCGTATAAGTGATCTTACAGGGACAGCCTGCTTCCTGATGTAATCCTTATAAGGTTCTTAGTAAAAACCCTTTAAAAAAATAATTGTTAATACTAGCTACCATTTATTTAATGCTTACTAAGAATGAAGCATTGTCCTAAGATCATTACCAAATACATAATCGCATTAATACAGTCCTATGGGAGTTATTATCCTCATTATACTCAAAGAAATTGAGGCACACAAAAAAGCCAGAATTTGAACTCACACAGTCTTTATCCAAGACCTAACCTCTTGTCCTCTTCCCTGCATTGCCCTTTCTTCCTTGGCCTTCACACAAACCTACAGATCCTATATGCAATATGGTCTCCCTACCCTCTCCCTCTCATCTCTGTTAAGAGGGTCCACAGGCCATTAATTCAAACAGAGCACTCCAGAAACCTGGCAGAGGTGGGAAGGAAAAGACAGTGAATTCTAACAAAGTTAAAAGTAAAGAGAGAAAGGATGCATTATTGAGGCTGTAAAGTAATAAGGTCCATGTTCCTGGACAGATCAAGAATTGGCTCTAAAGGCAGTTTAGTTGGAATAAAGGTAGCATTTTCTAAGGTTGATTGCACGTGTAGAGCAACATACTTAGATTAATAATAGGAACCATAACATTTTAGAGCTGGAAAACATTTAAATCCTCTAGTTTAGTCTCGTTCTCTCCTCCACCTCTTGTAAAAGAAGATGCTGAAACTTAGAAAAGTTTCTTCAATGCCTAACAAAACCAGTTAAAGAACCAATGCCATATTCCTATTGGAGAGCATTACATTCTAAAAATCATTATGAATGGGGATTTATTGGATCTAATACAATCCTAAACCAGAGAAAAACCTTAACAAAATAAAGGAATGAGATAGAAAGAAGCTGGGACCAGTTTTCCCATAAAATGCTACCTTAATGCTGCAGACATCTAGAGAACACCTTACCTTTAATCTGCTTTCTTAATTCTCTTTTCCTTGTATTCTCAATCCTGATCCTGCCAAAATAAATCCCATTAGGAGAAACTGCTATCTTTTGTAGTTTCTTAACGGCTCTTCCTTCCACAAAGAACTGGATAAAACTTGCCCAGTTTTGTCTCACAAATTCACTTAAGTCATACGCTAAAATCATCCCATACTGAGAATGGCACAAATTCAAATGTATAAATGAGAGAGACATTCCTCTGTGAGAGAGAACTGAGAAAAAAAGAGACCCTGTGTAAGAGGGATTTAAGGGCAGTAGCATTATTAACTACATACTATATAATCAGGCATTATAATTGACATTTTGCAGGTGTCATTTCTTAAAATCAGCACAATCCTTTTATGAGAGAGTTATTATTATCCTATTTTATAGGTAAAACTAATAAAGCTTAAAGAAGCCAACAAACTTGTCCAAAGTGACACAGTACTAAGTCACATACCTGTGACATTACAACTTTATTTATTCAAGTACTTATTTAATAACAAAATGTATATATTTTTCATACACTTATTCTATAAGCTGTGATATGCCATTTTATTCTATTAAAATCAGTTCTAGAACTAGAAGGTAAACTAGAGCTTATTTATGCCCTCATACAAAATTAATAAACAAAGCCCAAAGATATAAAGTGACTTGCCAAAGATAACAGAACACGTTAATGGCAAGGCAGAAACTACAAATTGTTAAGATTTACCAAGAACTTAACTACCCTATAAGGTAGGTATTATACTATCCACATTGTACAAATGAGAAAACAAAACAATGGGAAATCAAGTGGCTTGTCCAAGATCATAAAGCAAGTAACAAGAAAGAGAAAGAACATGGATTTGTCCTCAAGCAGTCTGGCTCCACAGCCTGTGTTGTTAACCACTATGCTAGAATCTCCCCTTCAATTACGAGTTGTACCTCCTAATTTCCTTTCCAGCTCTGCTGAAATTAAGATAAACTTTGGACTTATGAGTTACCCATGAAAGAATCAATAACAGAAAAATCAGGTAAGAACCCACTTTGAAAATTCAAACAGCTCCATTATTTCAATTGATATTTAGAAATTTACATTAAAATGTAAATGAGTCAATTTATAGAGATTAACAGAGGCTCAAACTTTAAACCAGAACTTTTCCCAGCACTACCGATTTCTGCACTTAGCTCATCCTTCCAACTCTACCACATGGATATTTGTAAAATGAGCCTAATAATTAGATCCTCTGTCCAGAATCTGGACAATTTAGAATGCTAAATTGGGACCTTAATTGTTTCTGTTTCATGAGTCAGTGAGTATAATATTTTATCTGCTGGATTTTCTAAATGCCAATTCCATCATGTTCTAAGCACATTCTTTGCCCACTCAATAGACTGGGTCACTCAAACAAAACTTAAGTATAACAGTAAAATGAAGTTTTCTAATTCTTTATTTTCTTACAAGCAAACAACAGACTAATATTTTCATGGGCTCATCTACCCATGTATCTCAAATTTTTCTTTTATCTATTCACTCTCTCTCCATTTATCCAATCCCAACTGTGTAAATCACACATTAGAATACAGTCAGCCTTCCGTATTAATGGGTTCCCCATCCATGGATTCAACTAACCAAGGATCAAAAATATTCAGAAAGAAACATTCCAGAAAGTTCCAAAAACCAAAACTTGAATTTGCCAGCATGGAGAGTACTATGCTGAATCCCACTGAAATAAAGGGGATGGAGAGGCATTGTATTAGATATTCTACGTAATCTAGAGATGATTTAAAGGGAGGATGTGTGTAGTTATGTCAGAGGTATTCGAACCAGAGTGAAACCATCTTGAATAGGAGCTGGGTAAAATAAGGCAGAGACACAGGAGGTTAGACATTGTAAGTCACAGGATGAAATAGGAGGTCGGCACAAGATATAGTCACAAAGACCATGCTGATAAAACAACGTGCTGTAAAGAAGCTGGCCCAAACCCACCAAAACCAAGATGGCCATGAAAGTGACCGCTGGTCCTCCTCACTGCACATTATATGCTAATTATAATATATTTGCATGCTAAAAAACACTCCCACCAGCGCCATGACAGTTTGCAAATGCCATGGCAACATCATGAAGTTACCCTATATGGTCTAAAAAGGGGAGGAACCCTCGGTTCTGGGAACTGCCCACCCCTTTCCCAGAAAACTCATGAATAATCTACCCTTGTTTAGGATATAATCAAGAAATAACAATAAAAATAGCCAAACTGCAGCCCTCAGGGCTGCTCTGCCTATAGAGTAGCCATTCTTTTATTCCTTTCTAATTCTTTCTTGCACTAGATCTAAGAACCCTCTCTTGAGGTCTGGATATGGACCCCTTTCCTGTAACAGTTATATACAAATACGACATCATTTTATATAAGGGACTTGAGTATCTTTGGATTTTGGTATCCAAGGGGATCCTGGAACCAATCCCTCATGGACACTAAGAGATGGCTGTATTTTACTTTTTCAAAATTATTTTCCAATGTACCAAAAAAAATAAAAAGGCCCTCAAAGACTGAGTTAAAAAAAAGAAATGTTTCCTAACATTTTTTCCCTTTTTCTCTGTCAAACTATATTTAAAAAACAAAATTTAGTGACCATCATATGGCTATCACTAAATACATAAATTCCTTTCATCAAAATTGACTAAAAAGAAAAAATTTATATCCTAAAGGCTACTTCCTTCTCACCATCCATTTGGAAATGAGAAATGAATTCAACATAAGGGACATTAGTACATAATTTAAGACAGCAGCTTAGGCCTAGTGCTTATGAGGTTAGCAGTGTGCTGCAATTAATTTTAAAAAAAAGCACACATAGGTTTGAGGACATATAAAACTAATTATATCACTTCCTAGCTCCATGATCTTGGGCAACTCATTTCACTCCTCCAAATCTCAGTTCACCTGTCTAAAATGTATATAAAGTAGCAGGTGTGGTCCAGGAGATAGAAGGGAAAGTCTAAAAGTCTTGGGAAATAAAAGTAGAAATACAAGATCCACTAACTAGTGTTATATAGTATAAATAAACTAGGCACTCATGCTGGGAATTGACCTTCTTTATTTCAGAGGCAAATAACTGTATTTGATTATTGAAATCTGAAGAAAGAGGGTGGGACCAGTAACAGTGGGTATAAAAATTACAGAATTTTTGAGGGGAACACTCAGGAAATTGACAGGTCTTAAAGAACAGCTACAAGCCTACTTAAGATTCTAAACCTTGTTGGGCTGAGACACTCAGAAATTTACAAGATACAGAAGGAGGGACAGTAATGCAATAAACTGTTATTGAATGAGGTACTGTGCTAAATTCTAGAAATATATAAAGTAGGTATGAACCCTCCATAGTTTTAAAGAGGAAACAGGCAAGTTAAGAGACAATTACAAAAAGTGTAATAACTCCATCCTGGAAGAAAGAGCAAACAGGGTAGTGAACAGTGTAATAAATGTCATCATGGAAGAAAGAATGGACAGAAGCATGTGCAAAGTCAGAGACCTGAAAAGAAAATTATGTACCTCATATGGTTATCAAGTAGGAAGTAGGGCATGTTGGCAGAAGGGGAGGTTGAAGAGGTAAAATGGGCCTGGTGGTAAAGGAACTTTGTACATTTTGCCAGTAATTTGCAAACCATTACCCTAGAAAATGATGTGATCAGATCTAAAGTTGGACCCATATAACAGCAAATTAAAAGATATATTGAAAGTAAGTGGCCAGTTAAGAGGTTCTTGCAGTCAGCATGGTAAGAGATGAGAAGGTGGGCATATGATGTTTTAAAGAAAGGAGAGGGGTGAATATTAAGCAGTCAAGTATGCTAATAGTTTTAAATCCAAATACCAACCAAAACAAGTAAATTATATATAGTATAATATTTAGAGTTATAACTTTGTTTTTAATTTAGGTCCAAATACATCTTTTGAACATCAGATCCAAATATTTACCATGTGAAAACAATTCGTCCCAATGAAAACCTTTCATCACAAAAAGCACGGAAAACTCTTCTTATTACCTTTTTTTTCTTTTCTTTTTTTTTTGGTCACTGTTGCCTCTGAATAGATGGGAATTTCCTCCTCTTAATCTAACTGACGGCAAAAACTTCAAATGGGACGAACTTTCTGGCATGGGTTTACAAACAGTGCTTAAATCTATTCCAACAACATGGTGTGGGAGTATTTCAGCACAGGCTGGAACAGTTTCAGGTTCATCATTGCCTCCTGAGAATACCTTTGATAAATAAAGACTCATAGAAAAGTAAAGCTAAATCTCAACTCTTGAATAGGCAGCAATGATTTTCTTGGTTTTAACATTCCAACCCTAATGAGCAGGATTTCTAAACTGATAACTAGAAGGCAAGAGCAACAAAGTTCTTTCCTTTAGAATGAAATTATATACATTTTAGGTTTTTTTTTTTCTATCACACAGGCGATATGTGTATAAAGGAAAGGGATTTTTCATTTTTTAAAATCACTCCCATTTTAAAGTTAGTACAGGTATTTTCAAAATATCTTTTCCAATTCAATATCCTCACCTACTCTCCTTTTAATTTTCTTCTCATTGTCTCCTCTCTCTCCATATTCAAAATAATAAATGTTAGTTTGTGTGTGTGTTTGAGGAACAGGTGTTAGTGAAGCTTTATCAGTCCAATTCCTTTGTTCCCTCAATATCTCTCACACAAATCCACCTCAATTTCATGGCCTAAGTAGGCAGTAAGAAGAAGAAAGAATATAGAAAATAGGCAACAGAAAAGAGAAAACAAAAGAACCAATGAAACACAAAAGCCAAGTGAAAAAAGATCAATACTATACTAATGTAGTATAACTAATAAATTGAAAGTTATCTTGGAAATCTAGCCCCACTCTGTTGACAATAAGACACAAAAGAGCACTGTAGGAGATTGGCGGGCTGGGGTGCAGTGGATAAGAACTGATTAAACCTTTCAAACCTAATCTGACCAGGAGTTTAGGACTGCCTGCCCAAGAGATGTACCCTGAGTAATAGCAGGCCTATAGTTTCTATATTTGAAATTCAAAGAAGCGACATTGGGCCCTGAGTTTGCTGAGAGTGTAAATTTATCAAATATTATTCAATTTATTTTTCTAAATTCCTCAGTTGTCTCAGTGAGTGTTACCAATTGCGAAGCATCTCAGAGATGTTTTCTTGCCTCAGAATTTTCTTTATTGACTCTCAATTTGAGAAATGCAAATATATTTTAAATAAAATTTAAGTACTGTTTTGTTATAGTGCTTTTTTATATAGGCCTTTTTGTATCGAAAATAAATTTCTATGGGAAGCAGACGAATTCCGAAGTCATATACCAGTTCGGTTTTGGGTAATCCACCAGAAACAGTGCAATGAGATAAAAGAGATGATCCTACTTACATGTTCTCCTTAATGGATCCTCAGCCACTCCTTGCCTATCCCTAAAGAATCATATATTTTAAATCTAATAATTACCTAATCCAAATTCATTATTTTATCTATGAAGGTACCATGGCCTAGAAGGAAAGGTAACCTGCAAAGTAACACAGAGTTGGGATAAGAACCCAGGTCTCTTGATTTCCAGTCTAAAAAATGTAAACTGCAAGAATGGCCCTGGTGTGGTACATCTGATACATGGCTAGTTTGGCTAGATTAGAGCACATTTGGTAGTTCAACACCCACCACTCACCCCTGCCACACAAACACACATACACTTCAGCTACATCCATAATCCAGTATTTTTGTCATTATATTATCATCTCTGTCTGTGCCAAGTACTGTTTGTTAAACACTTTATGAACAAGCTCTAATTATCAGAAAAATCCTATTACATAGGTTCTTCAAAGTAGAAATGGCTAAAAAATCAGAAAATGAATTGAAGTCCAGAAGATGTGATGATAAAGTATCAAGCTCCTACTTGAAATAATTCAAGTGTTTAAGCTAACTACATGGCAGAACAGGAAAAATAAAGTGTATTATTCCCTTTCTCAAAAGCTGCCTTAGCCTAGCAGTGTCTTAGTTTGGCAGTCAAACTGCTACACAATGTGGTACCAATCCACATTTCTATTCTATTTCCCATCCTTTTAATGCAGTATTATTATGCTATGAATGCAGTAAGTTATAAATTAATGGGTTTTTCCTCACTGAGATCAGTGTTTAAAAACACAGAATACATAAAGTCTAAGATGGTTAGCACAGTGATAGGAACAAAACAAACAAGAATACTACTTGACAGGACTGACCACCACAAGCATAGACCATGACTACAAATACCATAGGTAAGGAAGAATTTTGAAAAAGTTGAAATAAAATCAGTTTATCTCAATCCCTTGGTGACTTAAATGTGATAAACTACTGTGACAATCAGGGAAATTGGTAAATAGAAGCTCATCTAGCTTAGGTATAAAAAGCCAAAGACTTAGACAAGTTCTCTTGTAAAGTGCTAAAAGTAGGGCTAGAGAAGCAAAATTATAAAGATGGAAAATACAATTGGAAATAAGCATGACCCAATGTTACAGAATTAAATAATGCTGACAGAACATAGAATCAGTAAATAAGCTGAGTCCAGATTTTTGAGAGAAGGTAGAGGGAAGTGGGGAAGGAAGAAGATGTGAAGGCCAGGGAGTGAAGAAAGAAACAAGAAAAATAGCAGGGAATAGGATTTACTCTTCAGAGAGTCTTTGTAGATGAAAAATGTTGTACCTTTGAAGCAATCAGCGTAACATGGAAATAAGGCTACCATAACCTGACTTTTAGGTATCATAAAATGCCAGAAAAATTGATTTTTTTCCTTTCCAATTTATACATGACCATTAATTCTCTGTTTAGAATCTTTAATGAAACTCTAAACATCCAGTTAATAAATTTCAAATATCACAATTTGCTAGCAAATGAAAAACCATATACCAAGATATGGCTCAAGAAGTAAAAGTTGAAACAAAAGAATAAGAAATTGGTAATGTGGTTCTGGCCAATCTATGAGCAAAATATACATGAATAAAATGAGGTTGGATAAGAAGACTGAAGAGAGGCCGGGCGCGGTGGCTCACGCTTGTAATCCCAGCACTTTGGGAGGCCGAGGCGGGCGGATCGCGAGGTCAGGAGATCGAGACCACAGTGAAACCCCGTCTCTACTAAAAATACAAAAAAATTAGCCGGGCGTGGTGGCGGGCGCCTGTAGTCCCAGCTACTCGGAGAGGCTGAGGCAGGAGAATGGCATGAACCTGGGAGGCGGAGATTGCAGTGAGCCGAGATTGCGCCACTGCACTCCAGCCTGGGCGACAGATCGAGACTCTGTCTCAAAAAAAAAAAAAAACACAAGAAGACTGAAGAGAACACTGTGTGGACCCTCAGAAAGATTTAGACTCTAACTGGTAATACTCAATTTTAGGTAAAAAAGCAAGAAACCCAGCATTTCCCAAAGTTAGATAGAGCATTAAACTCCTCAGGCACATTCATAATGTCCTTTGAAAACTAGGTAAGTAAAAAAGAGTTTGTCAGGGTGGAGGAAATATATGATCAAATAAGTTTGCACAATGGGTTAAACAAAGGTAAAAATGTTGTTTTTTTGCTAGAATTCTTATATCTCCAAGAGAAGGATAGATTATGCTGTGTTTTTAAAACACATTTGACCACAGAATTTTTCAAAGATCATCTCATCAGAACTTAGGGATAATGAACAAAAAACCAATAGGTTACCGTTGTTCTTAAAATTTCCTAAGGAGTGATAAAGATCATATACTGTATTCCATCAAAGACTGACCATCTACTGTACTCTATCAAATCTAAGGTTATACTGATTATGAGATGCAGCATTAACTTTACATACTATGAAGAAAAGGTACTGCCAATTAAATTATAACATGTCATCAATTATAAAATGTGTCTCAATTTCAATCAATAACTTCAAAAGAAATATTTCAGAGGAATGACTGAAAGATGTGTAATCCACTTACTGCCCTAAAGATTGTCTACTCTCTAACTAGATCAAATGCTTCTCCTGAATTTTCCTTTAGCATAACGCCTGAATCTGGCACTAGACAGCACACTAAAATGCTGCTGTAGATTGCCTTAGGTGTTTACTATACAGATATCGTTGAGGCTTCAAGATCCACATTTGATTATAGGTAAATAATTCCCATCTCAGAGATGCTGGAAGGATTTAGAAAAATAATATATATAAAGTGCCTGAAACCTATCAGGTATTTAATATGTGAGTTCTCTTCTCTTCTTCTTGTATTCAGTAATCCTTTCTAGCATTTTATCATTTTGCCAGAACATACTTGCTCTCTTAAGCCAAAATACCTTCCTGGTCTTGAGTTACTTTTGTTTATTCTTCTGTAAACATGAAGAACACCTAATCAATCCCTCTTTGCAAAATTCTTTACATAAATGAAATACTTTCTTTCAAATACTTTATTTTAAACAAATATGAACCTAATGAACCTAATGAACCTTTCCTAATGAAGGAAAAGACTTTTAAAAATGTCATTTTTAATGAATTTATTAAAGTCAAATTAATGCAATGTAAAAGAATGTAAGCAAGCCACTTAATTTGTTTTTTATTAAGTAAAACGTAATGTTTAATTGGATAGTGGGCTATTATTGAACAAACCAATATGCTATTACTTATGAACTAGTTTGTGTGAGGCATAACACACTTTCTCATAGACTGATAAATTAGCAAGATAAAAAGAAAAGAGATTGTATTGAATATTTTTTAAGAGGAAAAAAGGCATCGAACAAGGAAGAAATTAATCACAATGACACAGGGTTCATTACAGGAGTCTAAAAAATAAAAATCAGCATGGTAACTACAGGTCTATTCAACAGATTTTTAAAAATCTATAAAGCAAAACAAAAATCTAAATACCAAAGAACAATTAAGCAAGTTGCCAAAAGACAAAATACTTTGGTGGGATGTCAATCAGTAACACTGAGCTGACAACTGTGCCTTAATTAATTTTGAAACTGTTTCCAATTAGTTAGTATAGAACACTAAAGGCTTCATGCTGCCTATGACTCAGTGCACTGACTCATCTACCAAAACTTTTCTTACACAAGAAATATCCAAGCACTGGCCAGGATGCAAGATCAAAAGGAAAGAGGGTTCACCAACCTTCCTAGTTAAAACCTTGTGATAAATTTAGATGACCGGAAGGATATGGAACAACTTTCCAGAAAGGTTTAACAGTCAGAAATAGCTTGAAAAGTTTGATTTGTTAACAAAACAATGAAAATATATTATTTTAAAATCAATCTTGCAAATATATCTATAAGATATGCTAGTTGTTTTTTAAACTATATAGAGGATATAAATAATATAACCAACATTAAAGTGTTCAATGAACTTTACCTAGCCATATTTAAATATCTCATATTTCCTAACTCATTAAAATAGCAGTGGAAACAAAATTTAGATGTGAAGAAAAGCCTAAAATCATCATACATCTATCCCACAGAAACTTTCTTAAATTTTCAGATTTAGCTTATCATGGTATAATTCAATTACAGACTTTTCTAGAATAAATCTAAAGCTTTAAATGATTCTTCAAAAAAATTACAAAACATAATATGAAAAAGAGGACAACTTTTATTATATAGTTTACCTAACTCAGTTTATTAAATCACAGAGTAATAATGTAAGCAATTATATTAATAATTTTTTTTAATTTTAAACAGTTTTGAAACGCCATTGGGTTGGGAGAATGGGTAAAGCACCACAGAAATGAGGAACAAAAGACCACTCGTTGCAGGGAAAACAAAGAAGACACTTTATTCAGAAAACAGAATGCACAAGACGAGGTGTTCCACAGGCCACAGCCAGTCCTAACATCCTGGAGAGTCTAAGAATCCAGTGAGAGAAATCAAAGTTAGTACCAAGTCAGCAGTTCCCAAACAAATTACCAATAAGAGATCCATTATGTTATAGATGTCTACAAGTAATTTTTTCATGCCATATGAAAAACTTAAAAAAAATTAAATTCAAAAAATTCTGAGATGACTTACAAAGGTAAATTAGTACAGAAAGTAAAACAGTTAAGAAATGGAAATATGAAAGAGATGAAGGTAGCAATAAAGATAGGAGGAATTTTAAAAGTATAATTAGCTAGCCATTTGGGGCCATGGATTTTTCATCCTAAAACCATGGTCTGATTTGTCTGGAACCTGGAGGAGGAGGCTCCAGCACTGGTGAACACTGCTGTGACTTATTTGAAGCCTAGATTGGCCACATTTAGATACTAAGCCAAAGTTGAGCTAACTCCTCCAACTCCTACTGAGATCCTGACAGCTATTCAGAGCCTGAAAAAAACAGTCAACAGTGCTCACACTGCTAGCTTCTAACAGCTGACAGTTAAGGAAGCTGTGCTGAATGGTTCAGTGGCCACTGAGGTGTAAATGTGGTTTTATATTGGAGCAATCATAAGTAAGCATTGCACCATTGCCTATAATGTATGACAACAAGTCTTCAACATCTAATTATATTTGATTTACTATTCCAGTGTTCTTGGATCATGTGTGATCAGACTGCCATCTGAATAAAATGTGTCCAAAAAAAAAAGTATAATCAGTGGTATGACTGTTACTCAAAAGAAAGGACATAAAATATTTACATCCTTTAATATAAGCAGGCCACAAAACTTACCAATGAGTTTCCTAAAAACCACTACGAGAGAGAAACATAAATGGTTGCATCATTCACTATATCCACCAAAAATTAGACACACGCACATATATATATCTAAACACTGGTCATTCAAAATAAGCCTTCCTGCTACTGCACTTTGAAAAAAAAATCTCGGTGGGTGGAGAGAATTTGTTTCTGATGCCTTGTCCTTAGAATAATTGTTTGCTTTCAGATGATTAAAAAAAAGAGATTGTATCTAGGAAAAAAGTGTTAATGCTTCAAAGGAGAGATACTGACAATTGTGACTTGAAATAGTGTCAGATGAATATGTAGCTGATCACTGATTGAACCATCTAATGAGGCAGGCTTATACTCTATCTAGTTTCATTTGTTTTCTCATATGAAGTCTATAATTCCTTTCAGTCCTAAAATGTCAGATGCCAGGTGTCAAATGCCACAGTAGAACATGAAATTAAGTAGAGTCCCCTTTTAAACAAATTTCTCTGTAAGCAAAACTATCTTAGTGACTTAAAAAATAATATCGTCTAAAATTACCCTTTCAAGAGGAAAAAATTGTTCAATGAAAAAACCACCCAATTATGACTCATCTAAGAAATACTGGTTTAACCAGGAGATATTTGGCAAGGAAAAGTTTAAGGAATTTCAAATTGCTAAATCTAATACAAATATCTCACAACAGGATATAGATCTAAAAGAATGGTTCTTAAGAACTATTGTTTACTGGGAATAAGCTAAGCTGTATGAAGAATTCATAAACATTACATGTTCCAGTAAGTTTAGCAACTTATAGCAAAGACTGGTGGCCACCTCCATTTTTTTCCCACCGTTCCTCCACTGACATCCTTCTTAGCAGAAACTTCATTAAGTTTTTGCTGACACAGAACAAACCTGAAAGGAGTATCTACTTTCTAAATATTACTTTGCTTTTCAGTAGTGGATTTGATATTTATAATGTTCTCTAAAGCTTGCAACTTTTTCAGCAACGTTTAAAAATAGATTAACCTGGAATAACTTACTTGTTTGCTGCTAAAATACTCAAGATTTTGCCATTTTTAAACAACTAGTCCCTGTGATACAACTTTGAAAAAATTTTTAAAAATCTCTGATGTGTGGGGTCCTTTTTTTCCATAAGAATTATGTACATCTGTGGCCGGGCACGGTGGCTCATGCTTGTAATCCCAGCACTTTGGGAGGCCGAGGCGGGTGGATCACGAGGTCAGGAGATCGAGACCACGGTGAAACCTCGTCTCTACTAAAAATACAAAAAATTAGCCGGGCGTGGTGGCGGGCGCCTGTAATCCCAGCTACTCGGAGAGGCTGAGGCAGGAGAATGGCGTGAACCCAGGAGGCGGAGCTTGCAGTGAGCCGAGATTGCGCCACTGCACTCCAACCTGGGTGACAGAGCAAGGCTCCGTCTCAAAAAAAAAAAAAAAAAAAAAGAATTATGTACATCTGTGATGTTTTACAGGGGGATCCACTTTTAAACAGTGTACATATTGGACCACACTGAAATGTCATATGTCCTTTCTCTACTTAAAATTGGTTATTTACTGTGAGTTCATTTCCGATGTATTCTTGGTTGTTGCTGTTTTCTGCCTGAAGACATGTATATCATAAAGAGCTACATGGTATGGACTATTTATTTGTAATCTGACATAAAGTTTGAAGAATAAAGATATATAAAAGTTGAAAAAAAAAAGAAAAAAATTCCTATTAGTCCTCATAAACTGATAAGACAGTAAATCACCACTTCCTCCTCCATCTCTGGAGTAAACACAATAATGAGTTTCAAAGTTGCATTACTTTTAATATTTCTCTATATAAGCTATGGAATAACAGTGAAACATGAGTATGAGTAATTCTAAGAGTGCAAAAATTATATGGTCCAAGTACACTGCAGTCTTTCATAAATTTTATTTCCCCCAAACTTTTTATAGGTATTAGGTGACAGAGAGGTCAAAGTCATAATCTGATTTAAGAACCTGGAGTACAGTTATTTTATGTTGTTTTCTAAAGAACAGATCTATATATTTTGGCAGTAAGCTAAGTAGAAAATATTGACATACACATATGAAACCTAATGAGCCAAATGAGAATACCTGCCTGAATTAATTAAACAAATGCGTATTGCAATCCACTACATAAAAGATTACACTTACTGGGGTTAAAATGATGAACTTGTCTCTCATCCTCCCAGAGGTTAGAGTCTATTGGGGACCACATGCAATTAAATAAATAATTATAGCAATGATAAGGACCATAATAGGCAATCAGTGCCTGCCGGAGCAGAACCTAACCTGGAAATGAAAAGTCAAAAAAGGCTTTTCAAAGAAACACAGGCCTAGGCTGCAGCCTAAAGCAAGAGTTAGCTCAGAAGTTCCAGTCAGATGTCAACAGAGATCCTAATCAGTCTCCTCTATGCTCATCTTCCTAAACCGAGTCATTAAATGATGGAACTACTCAAGGATCAAGATATCTTTTCTCAAGCCAAAATTCATCTAGGCTCATGGTTTTAGTTTTTACTTACATGCTGATCATTCAGTTACATGACAAAAATCATTAATGCGTTTTTGTTCCCATAAGTGTTCCCTGACTTTCCTCTTCCTAAGGCATCAAAGGAACATCTGGCTTTATGCTACCAGCTTCTTTCCCTATTATCCATTGCAAGGAAGGTCCTATGTTGTCAAAATAGGAACCATTACATCAACGTAAATAATACAGAGCAAAGTACAAAAGAAGAAGGATGAATTAGAATAAAACTAGCCTGGATGAGAGTAGAGGGGTAGCTTCTTCAGTAGTTTTTGAAAAAAGAATGGAACACCAGCTGCATTTGATGAAAACAAAAGATGAGAAAGGGAACAAGAGCAATACTAGAGAGTACTGCTGGGAATTAAGAGTCCCTTCATGGTTTTGAGAAATGCATAAAGAACTTGCATTGTTTTTAAATAATTGTTGTTTTAATGGACTGTGTTCTTTTGACTATAAGACTCCTCAAGGACTGTATCACATGGGTTATGACTTAATAAGAATTAAACCTGGTAAATTTTTGTCTCATGCTCAGGCATTACATCTGAGCTCCAAAACAGTGTATCTGACTCTTGAAGCTCTATTCTGGCTGTCTGAAAAGCATCTAAAAACATCCAAAAAAATATGTGATCTTCTATTAAGGAAAAAAAAAATAGGGTCCTTGTTCATCCTACGACAAGGCCACACACCCACCTTAACAGTTCCCTCTCTTCACTTCCCATATCTAGCTCTTAACCAGATTCTGTTTATTTTATATTCAAAACCCCTCATATCTGCCCACCTCTCTCCATTTAAACTGTTACCACTCTATCTAAACTATCACCATCTCTTTAATACAATTGCTTTCTAACTGGTCTTCTTTCATCTACTGTTGCACAACCCACTCCCAGCCTACCACTTCTAATCTATTTTCCACAAGGCAATCTGAATGTTCTTTACAAAATATCTATCAAATCTAGTTAGCCCACATCCTCTGCTCAAAATGAATTTAATGAATTTTCAATGAATTCCCACAGCTTTTAAAGACCAAATATTCTTAACATGGTCTAAGGCCTAGCATTTTCTGTTCTCCTTAACTTCACCTTTTTCCATACATCCTTGCTGTCTACACTTAGCCACACGGCTTTCACGTTAAATAAAAATTATAGAAATCTACTGTTTTGGGCTAAGCTCCTGCACTAGGCCCCAATACACTAGACTAAAAATCAAAATCAAAGCATTAAAGTTCCCAGTCACCAAATCAAAACTAAGTTGTTATCTGACTTTCCAATAAATCAGGAGAGAAAAATAATAGCCAAATTTCCAAAATAGGCCAGCAGCAAGATAATGAAGTTCCTTCTTCCTTTAACACTTACCCAAAAATAAGTAAACTTAAGTAACCTGATATTAATAGTTTTTTTTTTATTGTGCTGTTTCCCTGTTCTTGCCTTACTAGAAAAGTAACTTTGAAGTGACCAATCCACTTCTTGTTCTTTGTTTCTCTTTTCTTCGGCCCTTTTCTGTCTATAAAACCAGTGTCCTCTGGTCCACTCACTGTAACAATCATTCTATTTTATGGAATTAAGTGTTGTCCAATTCTAGAATCGTAAATAAAGCCAATTAACATCTTTAAACTAAATTTGTTTTCATTTTGTCTTTTGACGTTTGGTTTCTCAAAAGTGTCCTGCTTTTTCCCATAACAGTAAAACTGCCTTTGCAAATAATGTGACTGAGAGAAATCTAACATAGCTGACTTCACCTCACTTCTAACTTCATAAGCTGTCTGTATGTTCATTCCTCCGTGTAGGCCAAGCTAACTATTGGAGGAATTTAGTTTACAGTTTAAAGTAAGGATGATAATAGTCCCTGCTTAAAACTAACCTCCTCTTTGTTCAGGATGGAAACTGCCTTTGTGAAAATAATGAAAGGCCACAAGGTTAGAATTATGGTAAGGACCTGAATTCTGTTAAGCTATAAGCATCATTAAGCAATAACCAGCCATTGTTCCCTAGCTTGCTTACTATTTAGGAGTCACAAGATTTGTCTTGTCTTGTCTTGTCTTCTCTTGTCTTGTCTTGTCTTGTCTCTTGTCTCTTCTTTTCTTGTCTTGTCTTGTCTTGTCTTGTTTTGTTTTGATACAGGGTTTCAGTGTGTTAACCAGGCTGGAGTGCAGTGGTGGGATCTCAGTTCACTGCAGCCTTGACATCCCAGATCAAGCGATCCTCCCAACTCAGCCTCCCAAGTAGCTGAGACTACAGCCGTATGCCACCATGCCAGAATAATTTTTTTTTTTTAATTTTTTTGTAGAGACGGGGTTTCACTATGTTGCCAAGGCTGGTCTCCAACTTCTGGGCTTAAGCAATCCTCCTGTCTCTGATTTTGTCTCTCTCTGTCTCCCAAAGTCAAAGTCTTCCCCAGGTGCTCCTTTAGATAAGAGCACTATTATCAAAACCTAAGATTGATCTTTCATATATTTTTCAGACTCGTGCATTCGGCCATACCACCTGATACCAACAGGATCATGATTCATACCAAGGAACTGACTCAACTAGTTCTATAACACCTGCACCCAGATACTGACTCAGCACATGAAGGCAGTTTGGACAATACCATGATTTCATGCCCAATCTATCAGCAATACCTATTCCCTAGTGCTCTGCCCACCAAATTACCCCTAAAAACCCTAGCCTCCAAACTCTTAGAGAGGCAGATTTGAGAAATATCTCCCATCCTCCTCCCAGTTAAAGTGCTATGACTAAACACTATCTCTGCTGCAACTACTGCTGTTCTTAGCATATTAACTTTCTGGGCATCGGGCAAGAAGAACCTATTTGGCTATAATAATGAAAGGAGTTAGCTAGCTTCAGGCATACAGTAAGGCAAGGGTCCCTGGAGAACCTCCCACCTTTGTTTGGTCCAGATAAGGGAACTCGAACAGGAGCTTTGCCTAAACATGCCCACAGCAGACTAAGCACCCACATGCCCATGGGGGAAATGGGGTGAATTGACAAGGAATTCACACCTCATACAAGTAGGGAACACAGCCCCATCAGCATGTATGTAAAATGCCCTTGTATTCAACTGTGAAGGGGGCAACCAGCAACCTGCTTTCAGGACCCCTCTTTTTGCTGAGAGCTTTCCTTTTCACCTAATAAATTCTACTCCACTCACTCTTTGATGTCCACACGTCTATTTCTTCCTAGTCATGAAACAAGAACCCAGACCTAGCTGAGCTAAGGAGCAAAAAACCCTTCATCATTTTGGGGGCTTGTCCAGAATACCTGGCAGGTGAGTAAATTGCAGATCCGAAACCTTTTGCTTTCATTTCTGAGTCTTCTCCTCCTCAGACTTTTTCTGAAGGCAGATGCAGCACCAAACCTCTGGTGAGCCAAATAAGAATGAATGGCGCAGCCACAGAGGACAGGATGCTGGAGAGTACCCCAAAAACCCCCTATCACTCTCAAGGGTTGGGAATGTCAGCCTTATTCCAATCCAGTCTTTTCTACAGTATTTTCCTTCTTGTGTTCCAGGATTATCATGGCACTTAGCTCTTCTTTTATAATGTTAAAGATGTTGCTGCAAACTGCAGATATTACTAGGTAGAGTGAGCATTTAGCCCAGCCATCAGAAATGCCATTCAGAACAATGTGATTTCCGTCTGTTCTTAGAGGCACATCTCACACCCCCACCCCAAAGGCCACAGGCACACGCTCGGAACAGAAAGGCAAGCAGAGGCATCCATCCTCCCCGCTTCCCTCCCAGCTAGGGTGTATGGCCATGTCTGCACATGCACATGCTGCATCCAACAGCCACATGGGGCAGGAATGAGCTGCAGCCACCACCTCCTGCCATGGGCCCACAGAGTCTTTCCACCTCTGGCCTAGCCAAAGGAGGGAACAATGATTAAGAGTTTCTCTCCCTGAAATTTCTATCCCTGTTGGAGGAACCCATTTGCATAGAGCTAGAGGATTTTCCCTCAGGCATTTTCTCCATCCTACATTTAAGCTGTTTTTTTCTTTTCTTTTCTAACATGGCCCTGCGAAAACAGGGAGCTTTTCTATGCGAGAGTTTTTTTTTTTTTTTTCCTTTTGGAAAACATCTTATTAAGCCAGGACCCCAAATCACAAGACACTCTTTACTCTCCCTTGTTTGAGGAGGACTCAGCACCACAGATTTACCTTAGCATGACTAATTCCTGCCAATTAGGACCCCTCCCATTTCATGGATAGAGGTTATGCTAGCATCCATGGCACAGACAAGGTCTAGGAAACTCACAGGTTACTGACAGCAGAGGAAAGGCAGTATGTGGGTAAATGTGGATAATTCCCACCTCCTAGGCCCCCTGTTAACAAGGGTGAAAAGCCACATTGGCACCCATGGTCCACACCCTCCCAAGGTTACAGGGACTCAGGGATGTGAGGATGGCTCTTCTCTCTCTCCCTCACATAATCCAGTTATTCCCTGGGAGAAAAAAGAAACTAGGGATGCCTTATTCCCCTCTTTCTAGTTGAGTAACCAATCATCTTCAGTCTGTATTTCTCTCAAATGCCTCCTGAATCACTGGGATTCCTTTGAGGGAAAAAAAAAAATCCTTACTCTGTCCTCTCTTCGCAGATGGGTAATTGTGTCCCCATACCACCAGACACTCCCCTCAGATATATCCCCCAAAGTAGGAAAAGTTAGTTTCCCCAAACCTTAAACTGCTTGGCTTAAAAGTGAGCTCAGGGGAAGGAAACTCAGAAGTCTGACATGCTGGTAAAAGGGTAAAAGTTCTTAACAGTTGGACTTCGGGCCTCCCTCTCCCTGTGCAGAATGGTTGAATAAATGATAAAATTACTGTTTGTATCCTCTGTAAAGTCTGGATTAATGGAAAAAAGGATTTGTGAGGCCAGTCTTAGGCTGTAGCCAATCTGGTGTGCTTTTTGTGTCTTTCTGTATGGTTCCATGATAAGGAGGAATACCTTAGGATAGAATGCAAGCCTAGGACCCCACAAGCCTGTTGTTCAAGCCAACAAGCAAACTGGGCAGTAACAAACATTGCTGCAGGTTTCCACTTTGTTTTATGTCCTTGGGAGCTTGACCTTGTAACCACGTGGCAGTACTTTCTTTTGGCCGCTGCCATTTTAAAATGGCGGCCCGGGGTAAATTTTGGCATAGGGAATGAGTACTTTGAGGTTAGTATCTGTGTGACTTTTAGAACTTGCTGATTCCCTTCCCCTCTGTGAACAAATTCTAGCTTCCTTTCTTAAATCTTTCTTTCTCTGAGCCACCTTTAAAGATTCTAGATTTTGTAGGAAGTGCTTACCACTTCTTTGAAAATACCTTGTACACTCACAGTTAAGCCATAACCTTAATTGAGGCTTGTTGGTTTCACCTGCGAGGTTACTTTTGGTAATGTTCAAAAGCTAGAAATATTGGCCACTTGGCATGGCTAAAGCAGGGTAATAAGGGATTTAAAAGGATTTTCTGAAAAAGCACTCAGCTTAATTTAAAGTGGATATCCAAGCTAGATGTATATTTAAAAGGCCTTTATGTTTTACACTTCATGGATCTTGTTTTTCTGGAAAAAGGACTTTCTCTCAGTCGAATGAGTTATTTTTCTCCATTTCATTTGCTACTATTAATGCACACATGAGAGGCCCCAAGATAACTTCTGATAGCCTAGGACACCTGGGGAGAAACAGAGAAGGTGCCACAAACCCCATTTTGGAAAAAAAAAAATCCCTTCTGTTTTCCACATGGAACTCCAGGAATTAAAATTGGATAGATTCCTCTCAAAATCTGTTTTTGTCTTCCAGCTATACCTGTTTACTGGGCCCTAGAAACTGCATGCTTTCCTAGCCCTGCTCTTGAAGGGCACCACCCTGAGGGCAATGATCTGAGTAGGAGATTCAAAAATGAAGAATCTTACAATTACTGGATCTTCTTCTGTCTGTGTCTGTATAATCATACATGTGTTATGTGTGTGATGGTTATATAAAAAATAGCTCTAATTGATTGGCCTAAAGAAAAATAAGTGCTTAGATCAAATATTTTTTGAAAATAAATAAATAAATAAAAGCTGTAATGCCTGTTAGTTCAAGTGACTTTAATCTTTGAGAAATAGAAAAATTTTTGAAGACAACTGGTAAAATACAAATGTCTTCAAAATGTAAATACGTGATCTGAATTATGTGGGTCAGATACTAGGTTTGCTACATGTTTGAAGGTTAGAAACTGCTTCTTTGGCTTTTAAGAACTGTTCGACTTGCCTGCTTTACAATTTGATAAGGCTTGAGGACATATGGAATTAACCACGCCCTTAACTATGTTGGAAAGAGTCAGACTTTATCTGCACCTAGTACATAATTAAAACAACTTACCAGCCTTTACACTAAAATTAAAAATTGCTAACAGTTATTGTTATAACATATAATTGAGATTATTGAAAATAGATTCACCTGCAAGGTGTGTAAGGAAAGTAAAACGTGTTTTTAGTAAAAGATTATCAGAAGGCATAGGAGTGTAAATTTTGGACTAGGGTTAAAGGATTGTTTTGAATTAGATAAGATAAAGCTGAAGGTTTAAACAAAGAGTGGAAGGTTTGTAAAAATTAATCTTCCAAAAGAAATTCTGTATGAGATCATATTGATTAACTTCAAAAAGGTATTATATGGTCTTTCCATAAATTGTGCATTGAAATAAAAGTACAATGAGGTTTTCTTAAGGCACTGATCTGCTACTTAACAAAAATTTGTGAAGTGTTATAAAAGGTTTACAAAAATCTCATGTCATGCTCAAACTGGCTAAGATTGGATAAAATTATCTATAAGGTACCACTAAAACAAAAAATTGGGGTTGACATTAATAGTAGACTAATGTAAGGGTGAAATCTGGCTTTTTCTCTCTTAAACAAGATTTTCATGTAACAGTAAAAGATAATGAAAGGTTTTGCCTTTTTTTCATTTTTGAGTCATCATTTTGACTAAAGAACTTATGCTAATCTGGAATTCTATTTCATAATATCACATGCTTTTGAACCTCTAACATATATATTTAACATGTTTCCCAAAATCAGACTTCAGCTTCAAAAACTGTCTTTCCTGACCCCTAGCTTTTGGATGCTAGAGGACCCCTAGAGCATCCAAGAGAGAGGTAAACAGGATTATTTGACATGTTTAGTTACGGGGGACTGCCAAAGTGATGTTTAATCTTCCACAGGTTATATTTTAATGAATAATATTAATATGTTTTAAAATCGTATGGGATGTCTACCATTCTAATGTCTGAGTATATGCTATCAATCATAATTAAGGTTATTATGTTATTGTAAACCACATGTATTAGTCTGTTCTCATTCTGCTAATAAAGATATACCCAAGACTGGGTAATTTATAAAGGAAAGAGGTTTAATGGACTCACAGTTCCACATGGGTGGGGAGCCCTCACAATCATGGCAGAAGGCAAGGGAGAAGCAAAGGCACATCTTACATGGCAGCAGGCAAGAGAGCTTGTCCAACAGAACTCCCATTTATAAAACCATCAGATCTCGTGAGACTTACTACTGTGAGAACAGTATAGGGAGAATCGCCCTGATGATTCAATTATCTCCACCTGGCCCACCCTTGACACAAGGGGGATTATTACAATTCAAGGTGAGATTTGGGTGGGGACACAGCCAAACCATATTACTACAGAAAAAAACAAATTTCTTTGTCAATCGTATTTCTGAGGTAACTACCCTGGACATTTTGTTATTCACAGACAATTGTCGTCTAGCTTTGATCCTTTTCAAAAGATGGCTTATAATCAGATATAGTACTTTGACAGGTGCTCTTAAAGGCAGGTTTCTGATATCTTTGGAGATTGGGACATTGGAATAGAGAGAAACATACAGGACTCATGAAGAGCTGAAAGGTTCATGAATATCAAGTAGAACAAGAGTTAACAGAATGGACTGAACTAACAGAAAACTGAAGTAATCTTTTTAGCCTTTTGTGCTTAAAATGTTGCTGATCCTTGTTTTGCTTTTAGAGTCAAGGAAATTTATTTTGAGCTAATTACAGCCTTTAATAATTGAGTAAGGTATACTCCTGTGAACAAAATTTGGAGGATATTTGTTTCTCTCCACCTGGCATCTCCAGAATTTGGAAACTATTTGTGAGTATTCTTAACTTACGGCAATATAGTTATTTGCATCAATGCAATAAGAATTCATTTTCCTTTGCAACAGGACATGACTGGAGAAACCGGTTGTTTCACCAAGGTTTTGACTGGAAGGGTTTGCTTCCCTTTAAGGAATCAAGCATGGCTTGCAGAGCCAATAAAAGCCCCTTGGGAAATCTGGTCTCATACCTTGTCTACACAGTCCCCATAAAGGGTTACTAACCTGTGGTGAGTAAAGAATATCACTTTCTAACAGGCCCAGGAGCCCCAGGTTCTTGTGACCTCTAAAAGGGAGGAATTTACCAAACTCATAGGTATTTCAGGGTACAAACCCATGACTGGGCTCAGCTTTTAAAGGTCTTATCTGAGATTCCTTGTGGAACAGAGTTCCATTAAAGCCAACTTAAAAGCCTATGTGAAAAATAATTATTCTTGCTGCACCAATAATCTGGTCAAGTATAGGATTAAAGTTTATTTTGCCAACAACTCAGTCCTATCATGATTTGTTTTTGACAAAAATGAGGACTGGAGAAAGAAAAATTATGCTTCAAAACTTATCATACAACTGTCATTAAATTCTAATTGCATCAGTTGTTTTTAAGTTTTTGCCTACATTTTAAACTAACCCTGCTTATTCCTGTGAACCAACCAGCGATCTCTGGCTGTAGCTCAGAAGAAACAAAAGGGATGGGTGATAAAAATCTGGATCAATATTCTAGTTCTGGAAAATTATCCTGCAAATCCTACCATGTGATAAGAGTAAATACGGTGCCCATAACTCGAGGTTTCTTTGTTTGGAAAAATAAAACCAAGAGAACTATCCAAAGCCAAGCCCCACGCACCCAAATCTTAGCAGGTATAACTATAGCTAGCTACCAGCTATCTGAGCACATTGGCAGCCTTGGGATTTTTGAGCGGTCCTTACCCCCTTGTTTCATTTTGATATATGTCTTCTAATAACCCGAATTGTTCCTTTTTGCTTGGAGGCCATTAAACTTCAAATGGTGATGCAAATGAAACCATGCATGGACATGCCATTCTTCCCAGGACCCTTAAACTGACCTCAGGAGGAGCCCTAACTGCCACTTTTCCAAAACAGCGCCCCCTGTCAGCAGGAAGCAGTTAAGAGAGGTCATCGTCCATTTTTTTGCAACAGCAGTTGCTGAAGGAGGGAATGAAAGGGGTTAGTTAGCCAGCTTGCTTTTGACAGACAGTACCGGAAGGACCCCTGGAGAACCTCCAACCCATGTTTTGTGCAGATAAGGGAACTTGCACAGGGGCCTTGCCTAAATATGTCCACAGCCAACTAAGAGCCCACATACGCACAGGGGGAACGGGGTAGAGCTACCAGGAATTTGCGCTTCATACAAATAGGGAACCCAGCCCATCAGTATATATGTAAAAAGCCCTTTTATTCAACTGTGAAGTGGGCAACCAGCAACCTGCTTTCAGGACCCCTCTTTTTGCTGAGAGCTTTCCTTTTCGCCTAATAAATTCTACTCCACTCACTCGCTCTTCAATGTTCACGTGGCTATTTCTTCCTGGTCATGAGACAAGAACATGGACCTTGCTGAGCTAAGCAGCAAAAAAATCTTGAATCAACAACAGGGCCAGTTCACATGTTGTTCCGTTAGGAATGTCTTTCCTGTTCTTTGAATCTGAGCTCACAAGCTTTTCCCAAACCTCCGTATTAAAAAAGAAGTCTGTTGGTCACTCGTATAGTAATGCATACCTTTCCTTTAGAGCAGTTAACATAGTTGAAACTTTGCCTTTACTTCTGTGTATATTACTTCTGTATCCTGCATAAAAAATTACTCTAAAATTTAGTGGCTTAAACCAAATAAATATTCATTATCTCATGGTTTCTATGGATCAAGAATTCAGTAGCAGCTTAACCAGGTGATTCTAACTTGGGGTCTCTTTCAGAAGGTTGCGGGCTTGGTTAAGACTAGAGGATATATTCCCAAGACTGCTCAACCACTGGGTGCTGATTGTTGGTATGAGCCTCAGTTCCACTCTACACAGGCCTCTCCATGGGCTGCTTAAGCATACAAATGATATGGTAGCTGTCCCACCTTGAGCAAGCAATCCAAAAGACAGCATGGAAGAAGCCAAAATTTATTTTATGACTTACCCTTTGAAGTCGCACACTATCATTTTTGCAGTATCTTATGGATTACACTGGTCAACCTAATTCAGTGTAGCAAGGAACTACATTTGAGCATGATTACTAGGCAGTGATAATCAATGGAACCCATCTTGTAGATTGGCTACCATAGTGTGTTAAGAGAAATACATTTTTTTCAAAATCTTCCTCAATTGATCAAATGCCAAGACCTAGACTAAAGTGACCACAGTAAGCCTGAAATTGTCTTGAAGGTTTTTAATACGAGTCACAGCTCCCATCTATAAGGCATCTATTCCCTGCCATTGTAGTAAAAAACATTCCCTTTAGAGGATTCTACAATCTCCTTGCATCCTTGAACCACCATTTCTAGCCCAGCTATTCCAAGAGACATTTTAAAATCAATTTTTCTAAATATTCCAAGAAACAAAAATTTACAAAATTATGATACCCTAAGATCTTACTTTTTGTCTTTTTCTTAAATCAGATTGCTCTTAAGCAATACCCCCAGTTAGAATATTGTTCTTTATGACATATTTTAACAAATAACACCAATTAATACTTTTTATTTTGTAAGACTTAGAAGCTGTAATTAAATTCCTTATGCATCATAATTCTAATATGTTTTTGGACTGCCTTCTAAGGAGATAAAAATTAAAACTCAAAAAATGTATCTTCTTGTTAATAATACAAACACCAACTTTATAAATAAGTATTAATTCAGTACTCTAAGTTCAAATAAAACATACTAAGATTATAATATAATGCAGTGGGAATAGAAGATTTTGAAATTCAGCATTCACAAACTTTTCAGGAATCTATGGTAATGAAAACAAAACAACAAGCAGCCATATCATATGTCAAAGATGAGGAAATAATTCTCCTCAAATGTATTAATACCATAAGCTACCCCAATGTGAATTTTCAAAGGGTAATTTAAAAATTCACTGTAGGGTAAATATAAACTCAGTTATAGTTTATGAAAATCTCATGGAAGAAACCCTCCACAAGACAAACTTAAAAGCAGCTGAAATTAATTAATTGATTTAACTGATTCATTTTCAATATTATGATAAAAAAAGAGAAGAAATTATTTTCAACCAGTTTAAAATACAGAATAAGTAATATATTAAAGGTAAGGTTAAGGGACAAGAACAAATTGGATTTTATGAAATATTCAATTTTTCTCACATCAAATTATATATATTTTAATATGAAAGAAATGTAACTTAATGAAAGATATCACCCATATCACCCATACAATATGATTGTATATCATTACATATTACCATTTAAATCAGTCAAGAGACCACTATACTATTCCATTTTAAGACAATGTCTGTTGCTATGACCTTTACAGGGCAAAAAAAGAGGTTCGTTTTCACAAGTCTGGCTTCTTTGCAAGGAGATCCAAGAAGCATAACAATTAATGCTAATCACAGTAATTTCCAGAGCATGGGCATTTCCCCTAGGAAAGATATTGAAACTAGACATATATTTCACAAGGTATGCATACTTCAGGAACTACTTCTAATCTTCACTATGGGTTCTACATCACAAATGAAGCTAAAAACCTCATCAGACATGGTTTAATGCCCCAGGTAAATAATCATTTTTTTAATCACTCTAGATTTTATTTAAAATGAAGAATACTGTTCCACATTACAAAGGTCACCAAATTTAGAACAAGCACAACAACTAAATAGCTCAACAAGGCTAGGCTTTATAACATTAATCTTTTGAAAGTAATCCTTCTGATTTATCAGATCATTAGAAGTAATCTGCTGCATATGAGATGATTCTTCCAAGACAACAAAAACTGTTAAAATTGGCCAAAGGTGGCTCTATTAAAAGTTTATCAATTTGAACAAAAGATAAAACTGCAATGATCATCTTCACTGATTCCAATACATTTTAGTGCATTTGGTTATGTTCACAATGAAACAGATACAAAGATTACATTTTATGCAACACATTTACCTAATAGCAAGAAAAAAATAGAGAAATAAACATTTACGTGAGAAGTATCAGGCATCTTTTGTGACTGCCTTCAAATGGCAAAAAAAAAAAAAAAAAAATGCTTGGAAGTATACTAGAAAGGAAGAAAAATGCTAATTTAGTTAGAAAGTATTATACAAAGCTGAATTATACACTTCACCAAAATCAGTCAAGAATTCTCACTGGGGCCACCAGTGTTAACATAACCAGACTACCAGGTAAACCTGGGCTAGAGATGGTGTGAGGAAAGAAGTTAAATTTGGACAGGAGGTTGAGATGGTAAGAAAACTTTACCACCTTGCCTCACGACAATTTTATTTCAGGAACGTACTTCAAATTCTGTTGCCAGGTGATTCCCTGCTTCAGATCTCTATCATATTGGTCACTGTGCAAAACAGAAGCTTTCTCCTTGGGTCTAATCCACATATTGCTCTGTGCCTTCTTTCCTCTAACCCAGAAATGCTCAGTGGGGGCATTCTGAAAATGTGTTTAGACTGTAATTTAAAAAAAAATTGGAGGATGCCACTAGCACTTAATGGGTGAGCTACAGGAATGATGGATATCCTGCAATGCACAAATGCACAGCACATGCTACAAAATAAACTGATCCAAGTTCTCCATGACTTACAGTGTCTATTCATGAAGGAGAGGGGGCAGCAACAATTATCCCAGCCTAAAACAAAATGTCATTTTTCATATCACACAGTACTTTTTACAATGATTTAATTAATATACACTGAATTTTCTAGAAATGTAACTATTGCATAAATCAAAAGAAACTTAACCAAGAATAGCTCTCTACTTCAGAAAATCAAGTCATATTTAGCAATGCCATATGTCGTATTTAAGTGGTCAAGTTTAAGTGTTTGTACTTATAAACAGAATAACCGTGAATGCAACATCTGCACATGTAGACTGACACAATGTCTCATACTTTGACAATATGTACATCTCAAATCCAGTGACCTTCACCTCTCTCAGTCAGTTGCTAGACCTTTCCATCAGCTCAACATATTCTAACTGAAATTTTAAATATTCTGTTCTTTAAAAGATCCAGTCCTCATATGTACACATCTGCTTGTGTTTTCCCTTCTCTAATTTGAACAGCATGCCTTTCTTATAAAACTTATTTTTTCAAATAGTATGACTATTATGGTTATGTGCATACAAACTATCCTACCTATTGAATTATAAACTCTGATACTTAAATCCATCCTCACACATATCACCTTATGCAAGGCTGCCAAGAAGGTGTGTTGGTTTTTGTTTTTTGAGACCAGGTCTCACTCTGTCACCCAGGCTGGAGTGTAGTGGTGTGATCACAGCTTACTGCAGCCTTGACCCCCAGGGCTCATGTGATCCTCCAACCTCAGCCTCTCGAATAACTGGGACTGCAAGTGTACGCCACCACGTACAGCATTATTTTTTTTATTTTGTAGAGATGGGGGTTTCACCACCTTGCCCAGGCTAATCGCAAACTCCTGAGCTCAAGTGATCCTCCCATCACAGCCTCCCAAAGGGCTGGGATTATAGGCGTGAGCCACCATGCCAAGCCTGCTATGCTCTTTAAATGAAAGCCCTCTTCTCTTTTCCCCATGAATTGTGTACCCTACAATTTTTTCTCCATCAATTATAGATTTAGGTGATCAAATTGTATTCAGTGTCTTCTTAATACTGGTATTCCACAAAATAAGCCTTTAATTATACAATAAATCTTCTGGGCATAGTTTATCCCCTCCACATTTATTCACTCACTATTTTGGTAATCCCTAGATCCCCCAACACAATGCAAAATACATAAAAAACATTTAATACATGTTTATTGAATTCAGCTTTTTAAAGTTCTTTTATAGCATATTTAAAAACTAATTATAAGGGGCTGAGCGCAGTGACTCACACCTGTAATCCCAGCACTTTGGGAGGCGGAGACCGGCAGACCACTTGAGGTCAGGAGTTCAAGATTAGCCTGGCCAACACAGTGAAATCCCATCTCTACTAAAAACACAAATATCAGCCAGGCGTGGAGCTGCACACCTGTAGTCCCAGCTACTCGGGAGACTAAGGAGGGAGAATCTCTTGAACCTGGGAGGAGGAGGTTGCAGTGAGCCAAGATTGTGCCACTGCACTCCAGCAATAGAGCAAGACTCTGTCTCAAAAAAAAAAACAAGTAATTTTATATGATTTGAAGATTTTTCCCCAAGTTTTATATTTAAGAAAAAGTACAAAAACCAACGTCAAAGTATGAGTGTGCTTTTCTTCTGCAATGTCACAAAATTAATATATAAAATGTTAAGAAAATTGGGGGGAAATCTAAACAATTTCAAATATTCAAGATAACCACTTATTCATTGACATGTTGACCTAGTCTACTGAGTTGCTGTGTAAATGAATAGCATCTAAAAGACCCCTCAAGTGTTTGACAGAGGAATACCTTTGTAAGCTAACCTTGAGAATATGTTATTAGAACATGCTTCTTTCTCCATCATGTCCTATGAGGACTTTCTCCATTATGTCCTATGAGGACAAGTTGAGAAATCCAGCAATAAAAGGCCCATGTAAACAAAAAAGTTAGAAATTTTAAAAAAATAAAATAAAAGGATCCCCCAGTCTGAGTCATGAGAATAAATTAACATAACAAAGAGGAAAACCATCGAAGGCTAATTTATACAGTATAGTCAATTTAATGTATTTGTACTCTCCTAAAACGCCATTAGTACCACTTTAGATTAGACTAAAAAATTTAGTTGATGGTCAGAATATCCCAAATCACCTAAGACTAATTAAATAATAAAGTCTTAAGTACTAAATGTGAATGATCATAAAATTCATTTTATAGAATTTAGTTTCCCTACTCACACTTTTACAGCAAATCCCATATCCCTGAATTCAACAAAGGGAAAAATAGTGATTGCATAGTTTCTGCTCACTTTTCAACTTTTATGCAAAACATTGCAAAATAAAACCACAGCGAAAGATTCATATAAAATGTCCATTGTAAAAAATTTAAGTTTCCATCACTAGCATTGAAATTATTTTGAGGAAAAACTATATAAACTACAACATGTCCAATATTTAAGAAGCTTGAAAATAAATGTATATAACATACATACATAGTTTATGTTGATTTTCAGCAAATAATAACACATTTACAAAACTGTACTCCCTGAATGTCTTTCTCATACAAACTCTACTTTCAATTTCTAGCATTATATTGATTTAAGCTAAATTATTATTTATATGATTATTTTAAACATTCTTATAGAATATGAATGTAGTATATAGTACCTAACAGCAACATGCATTAATCTAGAGATGATACTGTTATTTCTGATTAATTTTTTTTCTATCCTTCATTTATTTTTTACCCAACCTATAAAACACCATTAATACATAAATAGGGAAACAAAATTTCTGTCTTGGCTAAAACGGTTGCCATATGAAAATGCCCACAGAGCATTCAATGGAAATTTACATGCAAGAAAATCCTTCCTTCTTTTCTATTAGGCATTATAATTCATAAAATAGCTATGAAAATATACAAGTAAGAAATCACATTCAGACTCAAGTGGGTGTTGCCTGACACTTAATTTACCAGTCTCTGAATGGTGACAAGTCAACTAATAGGTTGAATATTAGCCCAAGGCAATGAAGCTATAAACACATGAAAAGAAACAGCAAATTTCAAATAATGTACCAAAGATGAATAACGTCATAGTTACCAAGCTGGCAAACTTTTAACTGTCGGGGTGATTTCTTTAGTATACTTTCATGTAAATAAAAGTTTACATAAAATTTTTACACAGAAAAATTTATATAATTTTATATAGATTAATAGTTTTAATAGTACTAATTGGTTCTATGTGGTAATGCTTATTCTACATAAAATAGCAGTAAAATGCTTCTTTCAAATAAATTAAAGTCACTTTACAGATACAAGTTTCTAAATGAAATAAAATAATGTGTATACACTGGATCAGCAAGTGGGTGTTTTGGAACTTAAATAAAATATTATAAACAATAGCAAGGAAAAAGTTAAGAATAAATATTAAGAAAATAGCCCAAGTATTGAAAGTATCAGAAACAATTTACTTTTCACTCCAGCTTCATGGTGCCAGAAAACAATCTTTTTCTTCAAGTCCTAGGTCCTCAACAGATACTGGATCTGTGGGCACCTTGATCTCAGACTTCCCTTCTCCAGAATCGTGAGAAATAAAAAGTCCATTTTTTTTAAGCAACCTAGTCGTTCTAGCAGCCTGAACTCACACAGTATTTAATAAATGTCGGCTTTGTCCTATGCTTTTTACCTCTTAAATCTCCCTCAAACCTGCCCATTCTTCTCCAATGTCTCAACTATTACCACCCATTATCTTTTGTCTGGACAAAAGCCTCATAATTAATCTGGACCAATCCATCCTCCACAGTGTAAAGAGAATTATCTTTTTAAAAAGCAGGCTTAATCATCTCTCACCTCCACCTGCCTCTCCAGCCTCATCTTGCACCATCTCCCTCTTTGCATTTTCAGCACACTCACTCAGTGGCTTGCTTACAATCTTTCATTCTTACCAAGCTCCCTCCCAGCACAGAACTTTTGTACATGCTCCCTTTCCTCTTTGAAATGTTCTTTACCCTCCTCTTAACCTATTTAATTGTCTAGATTCTTTGGCCTTATGATTACTTCCCACTCAAGAAAATCTTACCACTTTAAATCTTCCTGTTCGGAGATCTAAGAGCACTATATACTCTTTCACAGCAGTGGAAATTTCATATTCACTTGCATAATTACTTGATAAATGCCCATTTCAACCACTAAATTGTAAGCTCCTTAAGGGCTAAGACCATGTCTAATTTCGTTCTATATTGCATATCCAGTACTAAATGCATTGCACCTGATATACAGTAGAAACTTAACAGATATCTTCTGAATAAATGAGAGAATGGTCTCATTTTCACACTAAAACTCAGATATAACACCTCACTGCCATTTTTTAATTTCTCCCTATCCTTGCCTCTCTTCACTCAATCATTGCCACATCTGTCTCCTCAATGTCTCTTTCTCTAGGACCCTTCTTTTCATTCCTCCATTCAATAATTATTTCAACAAATATTTTGGGGTATCTTCTACATGCCAAATGCTCTTAGCACCTAGGATACAGTGGTAAAAGTCAGACAAAAATCCAACCTTTCAAGCTTGGAGGAAGCTTGCGATGGAGGAAGGCAGTAGAGAAGGGAGTTGGGGGAGCAATGGGCAGACAGTTAAGAGGAAAAAGAGAATGGTATATATAGCATATCACTGTTAAGTGCTAAGGAAAAAACAAACAAGCAAGGAAGGAGGATACCAAACATTTGAAGATGGCAGTTGAAATTTCAGACAGGGTGGCCAGAGAAGGCATCCCTGAAAAGGTATCATCTGAATAACAACCAGAGTGAGAGAGTCAGCCATGTGTATATCTGTGGGATGAGTACTCCAGGTTTTCTGATTTAATGTGCTACCTACTTTCACCAAGAAAACCCCACCAATTTGCTTAGATTAAATGTACTGGAAAATTTCGTCAAGAAGACTCAATTGCTGGAGTGAGCATACTAAGATATAAGCACTAGCTGAAAAGAAATAAAGGCACCCAAAAATACATAGCCATGTGCGGATTTGGAGAAATAAGGAAGTAAGTCACTTAGAATTCCACTGATGCGTAGAATACGGAAACAAAAAATATTCAAAATTACTACCTTAAGTCGATCAAGAACAGTTTAATTAAGATGCATATACTATAAGGTAAGTTTACATTTCAGAAAAATAAGATTTTAGAAGATTTTTTATCCAAAAAAGAACTTAACAAAACAGTTACAGCGATTTAAGTTGTACCTGGAATATGCAATCATCGTAACTCAAAATCAAATTTGTTAAAAATTGGTTTATAGTTACCTTATTTAACCAATAAATTATTCTAATTCCCTTTATTACAGAAGTACAGTGAAAGGTGTGAGAGACCTGTAGCATTCTGGTTTTGATTTTTTTCCATATGTAATCATAAAATCAAACATGTAAAATCAGCTAGCTTGGTTCCAAAATTCAGAATAGAATACACTGAAATAAAAAAAATGAAACAAAATTTCAGAGTTTTGGATGGATACTCATTTATCCAATTGCATATGACTCAGATATAATATCATCAGCACAATCAAACCAGAATAGTGTCAATCTATACACAGATTTCACAAGAAATAGAGAATTTGACACTACACAACTCACTTCTGGCTTTCAGAAGGCACACTTACCTTAAACAAAACTGACATATCCCTGATATAAATTGCTCAAAGAAGTTTTAATACCTACTCTAAAGAAATCTTGAAATAAAAGTATTTATTTTATATGCTACCAATCATGCCTTTAAACTCCTCAGGGGAAAGCTTAATAACTTTAGAAAAATCTGGATGGTTTCTATTACTAACATGATGTTACAAAAATAAGTACAAAAACAAGAAAACATTATAAAACATTCCTCTCTCACAGTTATCTCAATTTTCTGAAAAATCTGTCTGTATTTAAATTCTAAAACAGGCCCTAGCAAGAGAAGTTACTTATATGTTCATTCATAAAAGTACTTCACTATTTCGGTAATTTTAAATTGGAGAAAAATCAAGTTTTTCTACTAAAAAATGTTGGTTTCATATGTATTGCTCAAAGAAGAAACTATATTGGCAATGATATTCTATACTGGTAGAAAAATTAAAGTATTCATGTAACCATTATATAGGTCATTTAAAATAAGGGGGTATAAAACTGAGGTCAGTTTTAATTCTTTCATATTACTGCTACAAAGTTAAGAGTAATATTAAAGCTATAGAGAAGAGACTACTAATGGTACCTCAGTGCTAGAGAAAGCAGGGAAAACATACAGAGAGGACAGAAATTCATGGAGTTTTTGTTTTCCTTTTTAGTATTAACGCTCTGTTTCTTCAAGTCATCCTCTTACAGTTTTTTTATTTCCCTCGACACCACCATTTCTCTCCATCCTCATTTCTAAGCCTCAGTCACTTAATGGCTCTAGTCGGCTTATCCCGTATCTTTCTTTGAGCAATTTATCTTCTGATACTGTAATTATAAATATAAGGTTTCCTTGCAAGAGTGAGAGATCAATCTGAGATCAAGCTCTGAAAAATTCAGGGAGCTAGCCAATTAGACGTGTCTGCACTCCTCTGCAGAGGGTTATGAAGACAAGAACAGCATAATGTGCTCCAAATGACTGAGCTTGGGCACAGTCACAAGTGCTCAGGGGCTAGTGATCTACTCTCTAGTAATGTTAGGCCAAATAGCTGTCCTAAGGGATTAAGGGGCCTGATACAAGCTCTGAAGATCTTCTAGGGTGTCCACTAGAACGTAGGAACACTTAGGTTTGAGGGAAAAAAGCATACTGTATAACCTGATTATTAGCTAGAAGCATTCAAGTCCAAAAAATGTCATTTATTACTATATGGTTCCAGTAAAACATATGCATTGGAGACATTTCCTGTCCTTCTTTCTATATCTGACACGATACTTTGCACAAAACACTACTGAAATTAGTATTAATGAAAAGCATAGTCAATAATATATAAAAGTGCTCCATAAACAATAAAATCTTATACAACTCTATGTTGTTATTATTAATATTTTTCCCAGTGCATACTCGCCTCAAGTGGGAAATTCTCCATCTTTATGAATATATTAAATATCCACAGTTTACTTCTTTTGCTTGCCAGAAAGAAAAATATACATAACAAAAGAAAGATTTCAGTTTTATCTTGAAATTTAATTATATAGAAACCTACTACAGATGATACAGGCCAAACAAATAGGACAAAGATAAAAAATATATGCCTAAATTAGCATGTAATTTGATATAATGACGTCTCAAACATTGAAGAACAAAGCAAATAGTTTACACAGACCAACAGAGCGAAAATAAGTAGCTATAAAAAATGCACATACTTTCTAAAGCAATATTCACCATGAAAAATAAAATATTTAAATGCATATTACCTCCTGGTAAATGATATTTGTTTCACCCAAAGGGGACAACTACTAGCAACTGACCACAAAGGAAAAAAGAGAGTTTACAGAACATTATAAGATGAGTCACCATAAGGCCTTGCAACTTGGTTTATTATAAAATAACATTTTATGTATGCTACTTACACCTCAGCTCAGTAGTTTGTTACATGAGGAGAAGGTAGTGGAAGAAGAGTAAAATAAAATATTATGAGAACTCACAAGGTCAAGGTACACTTCCTACCACTCTTCATAAAACAACATGCGACTTAGGGGAACAATGGGAAAAGACAGAGCCACTGAGCCTAGACTCTTGCAGTAACTATGATTAGACTATTGATCAGGGACTAATGCTGACCTATAGAGTAACCAGTACCGAGGATGACTCGTGTGTATGTGCTTTAGGAACAGAAAAACCTCACTCGTTTCTCCTTTATCTTTCTATGAGCTTCTCGTATACAATGAACTTGTTTTCTGCCTGGGTCATGTCTATTTCCTGAACCAGAAGAATGGCTCTTAAGCAAATTTAAAATTTGGATTCAGCACATATGTCTGATTTTTAAACATGAGAGCATATCATTTTTATCAACTATGAAACCATAATTTTTTGATTAATTTTAAAAACTAATTTCTAATTACCTTGGAAGCTTGATTTTTTTTTATCTTAATTCTTATATTTTAGTACCAAAGAATTAATTTGGGACCATGAGAAAGACCAACTAGAAAAAAGATAATTTAAAGCCACTGGATAGGAAAAATAATTGCATAAGTTGTTGGTCTTAATTATTTGATGTCCTAGTAATAATTTGCTTCACAATTCAAATAAACAGAATTATATAGTGATAAAAATGCATTAATTCAGTGGTAGAAAAACAAGCATATTTTCATGAATGCCAAATTTAAAAAAAAAGATGTTATACATTCAATATACACTGTAATTATTATATGTGAATATGAAAACCTAATTATACAGTTACTTGTATTTATACATAAATGTATATATACACACCTATATACATATATATATATATAAACAATATTTTAAATGGTAACCCATCATTATGGAAAAAATAAGCATGAAAAAATATGTTATTTTCATTTTAGTTATAAATAATGTTTACTTCTAAAACTCCAAAAAACTGTTAAAGAGATTAAGTAACACTTTAGGCATAACTACCTCATTTACCTAAAAGACTGTGTATATATATATATATATATATACACACACACACACACACATATATACACACATATATATGTGTATCTATATATACACATGTATATATATATAACATATATGTGTGTATATATATACACACACACATACACATATATACACATATATACACACATATATATATACACATATATAGTAGGATTTGAAGCAATAACCAAGAAAACTCATTTCTGCATCAGTTTTCTGCATCACATTTTTATAACATATGATATGAACAAGGATTTTATAAAAAATATAATCCATAAACATTCTCATTAAAAAAAATGCTAAATTTACCTGTGAGATTCATATTCCCATACTCCTCACACCAAGACTCTCTAAGAGGAATTTCTAAACTTGATACTTCGAGTGAGTAAGATGGAGTTAATACACATTAGAGTTTTAATAAACTATAATTTTTATAACTAAAATATTATATAAAAATTTATTAAATGATCAAATATAAGAATTCAACATTTAATTGTTGTCTAGTAGTTCTGCATTTACTTTGACTCCCTAAAGATTTTAAATACCTTAACAACAGTATGCAAAATGTTCATCACATTGCCAGGCAGTGCAAGTTACCTATAAATGCTACATTTATCCCAAATAACAGATAAACATGCCACTCTTAAAATATCACATATAATAAAGCTAATCATAAAATCCAATACTAATGAGATTTTTAAATACATATCAAAGATATGCTTTAAAAGTTTTCATAGAAAAAATCTTCAGTATAGAACCTTCAACAGTAAAATAAAGTAACAATATTCATTTTGCTTAAGATATCATCATAAAACAATTGTCTATTTCTAAAAACCATACAGTAATATGAAACATAAACTGTCTTCTTCAAAAAGGTAATTTGCTTCTAAAATGTTGTATTATAATATTAATAATATGTTGTTATTCTCAAGTTATGTTATAAACCATTAATAGCTATGTTGGAGAGTTCAGGTTAAGAATATTTTGAAACCCTTTTAAGAAGTATTAGAAGTGTTAAAATTTCTTCTTTCTAAATCTATTACACAAATGAAGCAACAAATTTTTCTATAGCACAGGGCCCTGAGACAGCACTATCCTCAGGTCCCAGTGCATAAATAAAAAAGCCAATTAAGTTAAATCAACTGATAACACTAATAAATCATCAGTTCAACTACAGTTAAAATAAATATTTATTGCCCTCCCACTAAGAGCCAAGCACTATACTGGTGCTGGGGAAACAAAGAAGAAAAAGACATTGTCTTTATTCTTAATAAGTTTCCAACCTATAACAATGAAGAAATAATTATAATACAGTGTAATACACTCCATAATTTTAAAAAGGACAAGGTTCAATATAGTTAGGTAGAATGAATAAGATTATTCAAAAGCACAACAGGGTAACAGTCAACAATAATTTATTGTACATTTTAAAATAACTAAAAGAATATAATTGGAATGTTCAGAGCACAAAGAAATGATAAATGCTTGAGATGATAGATGACCCATTTACCCTGACGTGACTGTCACACATTGAATGCCTGTGTTGAGATAGCTCATGTGCCCTATAAATATATACACCTGCTATGTACTCATAAAAATTTAAAAAAAGAAAAAAGGAGAAAAAAAGGACAAGGTTCTGAAGCAGTGAAGAGAAGAAAGCGTGAATAACTTTGCAGAGAAACTTTAAGAAGGGTAAGTTGACAAACCCAGATACTGAAATATGAACAAGATGTTCTCAGACCAACAAGTCACAGGGAAAAGAGCAAGTATAAGGGCACAGAAGCATCAAATACTATAAAGTGTATGGAAAACTGCATTGTGATTGATATAAAATTCAAGAAGAGGGAAACAGAAGTTGAAGAAATACGCAGAGACTAAATCTACATTCCATGACATCAGGAATACGTACCCCATGGAAATTTGCAAATACTAAAATCAGAGTTTTTTTTGTTTTTTTTTAAATTCACATCCCACCCTTTACCCCCAGAGAGCCAGGTGTTAAACTTTTACCAGAACAGCACTGGCAGTGTCACATTTCAGAAGATATTTTAATACAAAGGCCACTTAATGTGCTACATGATTTTTTAAAACATTCTCCAAACAAAGGAAGAATGCAACGTAAAATAAAATTTGCTTCAAAGAAATCTGTATTTTAAAAAATAACAGAGGGAAAACACAACATTAACAGTCCATCCCATCTGAAATTTTAAGTTTTTTCTTAAGAAGAGAAAAAAAAAAAAAAGGCCGGGCACGCTGGCTCACACCTGTAATCCCAGCACTTTGGGAGGCTGAGGCGGGCAGATCACGAGGTCAGGAGATGGAGACTATCCTGGCTAACAAGGTGAAACCCTGTCTCTACTAAAAATACAAAAAAATTAGCCAGGTGTGGTGGCAGATGCCTGCAGTTCCAGCTACTCAGGAGGCTGAGGCAGGAGAATGGTGTGAACTCAAGAGGCAGAGCTTGCAGTGAGCCAAGATCGCCCCATTGCACTCCAGCCTGGGCGACAGAGTGAGACTCCATCTCAAAAAAAATTTAAAAAGGTATCTCCCTCTAGGTGCTATGCCATTGGTCCTATCCCTTAGAAAAGTTTCTCTTTAACAATTTAGAGTCAAACAAAATAAACTCCTGACATCAGCCTCCAATATTTAAAGAAAGCAAACATACAGTTTTAGTATTTTTCTCTTTGATATCTACTCTCCATTAAAGATTGCAAAGATTTTTAAATAAAACAAGTAAAATACTGCTACTGATCTTAAGAAAATTCCATTGTACAGAGCATAATGCATTTAATAAAGAAAATTATCAAAGCTAGTACCATAACTATAGAAAATCTAATAAATATAAAAAGTAATACTAAACATTATAACTTAAAATAGGTAAAATACTTACTTTGAAATATTTATAAACCGAACCTAGCAAATTTAACCTATTTGTCATCATAATCTATTTTGCTTCAGTTTAGGTGCCAGCTTATTTTCTCAGCCTTTGTATCTGTTTTTTCAGATCAGTTACTTGATCAGACCTTGCCTGCCATACTGATGCTGAAATTATATAAAAGTCTTGAGCCAGAGAAGCTACCTCAGTACCCATGGGACATTCCTCTTATTGGTGCCTCATATCTGTCTTCTAGTTTACTTTGACTTTTATTCATTCACTTAAAACATCATTACAAAACTACCATGTGACAGGCCTTGTGCTAAGCACTAGAGATATAATAGTAAGCAAGACAAATATGTCCATGGCTTCCTGGAGGGCAATCTACTAAGAGAGGTGTATACTGAACAAATAATCTCATCAAAATTATAATTATGACTTATTAAGTTGCTATGAAAAAAAGTACATGATATGTAATTGGGATACCTGTCTTCTGTGGAGGCTCATGAAAAGTTCCCATAAAAAGGTAAAACCTGACTCCAGGCCTGAAGGATGAAGATGAGGAGAGTTCCAGAAAGAGGAAACAGTACTTTTTCAGTTCCAGACAGGTTGGTTCCACCTTTGCTCTCCCCTTGCATTTTTCTCCTGAATTTCTTTTTTAATCTAGCTAACAACTTTAACTCTTCCCATTCCCATAATAACAGCTAATGTTTATTGGGCTCAACTACTTGGAAGATATAATTCTAAACAATTTATGTATATTAACTCATCTAATCCTCACAGTAACCAGGAGTGAGATAGGTTCTATTTCCTCATTTTACAGATGAGGAATCTGAGGCACAACCATGGAAAGTTAATTGACCAAACTGCACAGCTACTTGTACTAGTGGGGTACTTGTACCCTTATAATAACACTCAAAGAAGCCCCAAGGAACCAAGCTAAATTAGCACTACTACTGGGGCAAGAATATCAGGTTTCCTAAACTCTCCAAACTGCTACCATCTTAAACTAAGCAGAATTTAGTTATTTAGAAAATAACCAAACTTTTTTTTCTCCAGTTTTCAGAAATCAAGAATAAAAAGTTAATCTATTAGGCCAGAGTAAAATATCTCCAGGAGAAAAAATGTTCTTAGGATAATACATTTTCACAAAAAGTTATTCACCTAGAATATGAAATGATGCAAACTAAGCAGGGATAAATAATTATAATTTCTTTAATTTCTCCTTAACAATTAAAATTTTAAATACCTTCCAAGAGAAAGAGGATATTTTTCTCATAATTAAAACTAGTAAATATTTTAAGTGTATTTGAAAAATAAATTTGTAGTAAACTACATAGGTAGTAAACTAGCTATGATGCTGAAGAAATTCCCAAAATCACTACTTTCTTTAGGTGAGCGCCTTTCAAGCATTAAAGAAAAAAGAACTATAAAATGCCTTGCGCCTCACTTTAAATACATTCAGATATTTTTTAAAGTTCCTGTTACATTAAAAGTTTCATCTGGAGAATGGAGTGAACCTGCGAGGCGGAGCTCGCAGTGAGCCGAGATTGCACCACTGCACTCCAGCCTGGGCGACAGAGCGAGACTCCATCTCAAAAAAAAAAAAAAAAAACCAAAAAAAAGTTTCATCTGTAAATTCATCATTGAAGGTGATCCAGAAAAAGGTAATAGTAAGTAAGTAAGTGACTGATGCAAATGAGTGTATGACTCATACTCATAGTTTGAAAAGGAAAATGATTTTGGGGAAAAGGCTCAGGAAGAAGAGAAGCAAATAATGGATTATGGATGAAATGAAGACCTTTCCTGTCCAAGGACTGTCACCAGTTCTTTATTACTTGAAGATTAAGGGAATAGTGAATAAAGCTGTCTGCCAGACAGCAGAAAAGGTAAGAAATAACAATGTCTCTAAGTGTACCTCACAAGAAAGTTTTTAGAAATAACATTGATAAAATTAAACTTCCTATAAAAAGTTACTGGAAAACCCAACTCAAATCAGAAAAAGGAAAATGCCAAAATAAACCAACATTACATTTGTAGGTACCTGAACAGAATGAAACAGCAGTGTAGGTCAAGTTATAGAATTATCTAATTTTATTCCACTTGGTTTTAGAAAAAAGTTGGATACAATACTGATTTGCTAGAAGATGTAGTGCAATTTGTTTTTGTTTGTTTTTCTATTCCATGGCTTAGTGCAAAATAAGCATTTGGCTTTGTTACTAGGGTTTAATAAATTACTACAATGTGCTTTGGTTTTTAGTTTCAGCAATCAAGTTCAAGCCACTGAATTTGGTTCCAATTTTTACTAACTGCCCCAACCCTTTCATATATATATATATATATATATACACACACACACACACACACACACACACGCGTGCACACATATATAGGTGTAATATAGGTGTATATATGTATGTATATATACACACACTAAAATATATCACATATATTTCAATATACATTTTTTAAAACTCACACTTACGTATGGATTTTAATTGTTATCCCTGCATTATGGATCTTTTTTAAAACACCAAGAGAATTTCATTTTGATGAAGTCACTCACATTCAACAAGAAGTTTTATCCAATTCAATATTTTAATTTACATTTTCATGTATATTTGGAGTCCCACGACATGACAGCATTGAGCTAAATACTTTATATACAGAAATTCATTTAAGAATACTGGGTTTATCTGGGTGCAGCAGCTCACGCCTATAGGACCAGCCACTCAGGAGGCTGAGACAGGAAGGAGCACCTGAGCCCAGGAGTTCCAGACTACAGTGAGTTATGATCACACCACCATACTTCAGCCTCAACAACAGAGACAGACTCTCTCTAGAACAATTAAAATTTAAAAAAAAATTTTTAAAGAATGCTGGATTTATGCTGTGTGTAAATTTGCCTGTGTATACTGCCTGAGGAGAAGGTAAATAATATATTTATGAAGCAACCCACATCATATCACTGATGGCTTTTGTATGAGCAACATCCAGCCACTGTAGTACACCTTATACATATAGCTTAAATTTAGTTCATGAAAACTGCCTGATCCAACATGAAAACGTTTTAGAAAAAAGAAAAGCTGGGTGTGTGCACACATGCACATGTTTCCTAGACAAGAGCTTAGAACCTAGGCAGTCCAGTTCCAGAATCTTTGCTCTTAACCACTAAGCAATATGTTGGAAAAAGAAGAAAGATAAGATATAAAAATAACTGATTTAGATAAAAAACAGTAGCTTCTAGAATAAGGGATCACATTTCTGAAGTTAGTACACTAAGAAATATAAGCATTAAATTATCTTTAAAAACTGAAGACAATCTACAATACTTTTTTCTCTTGTGAATGAATATACATATCAGAAAGTTTCTAGCTTTTTCGTTTTGAATATTATATCAACTAACATTTTTTACATTGCTTTAAAGAGATCACACCTACCTTACTTATAGTCTTTCTGGCAGGATTAAAGAAGGTCTTAGATTATGACTTTAAATAATAATCTAAGAAATTATTTAATTTAATCTAAATTAAATATCTAGATTATGATATAAGGTCATAATAGAAGATCTTATGTAATCCTTTAATCCTCTCTTTCTATAAAGAGAGAGACTTATATTAAGGAATTGGCTTAGGAGATTGTGGAGCACTGGTAAATCCAAAATCGGTAGGGTTGTGTGTGTGTGTGTGTGTGTGTATGTGTGTATGTGTGTATACATGCATATATATATGTGTATGTGTATATATATATATACACACATATATATGTGTATATATATATACACACATATATATGTGTATAAGTATACACGCACACACACACACAAAATTTATCCTTGAACAACACACGTTTGAACTGCAAAAGTCCACCTATTTGTGGATTTTCTTCAGCCTCTGCCACCCTTGCAACAGCAAGATCAACCCCTCCTCCTCTTCCTCAGTCTACTTAACAAGAAGACAAGGATGAAGACTTTTATGATGACCTACTTCCACTTAATAAATAGTAAATATATTTTATCTTCCTTATGATTCTCTTAACAATATTTTGTTTTCTCTAGCTTACTTTATTGTAAGAATACAGTATATAACACACATAACATATGAAATATGTGTTTATGGCAGGGTATGTTGGCTCACACTTGTAATCCCGGCACTTTGGGAGGCCAAGGCGGGTGGATCACCTGAGGTCAGGAGTTTGAGACCAGCCTGACCAACACAGAGAAACCCCATCTCTACTAAAAATACAAAATTAGCCGGGTGTGGTGGTACATGCCTGTAATCCCAGCTACTCGGGAGGCTGAGGCAGGAGAATCAATTGAACCCAGGAAGCAGAGGTTGCGGTGAGCCGAGATCATGCCACTGCACTCCAGCCTGGGCAACAAGAGCAAAACTCCATCTCAAAAAAAAAAAGAAAAAGAAAAAGAAGAAAAGAAATATGTGTTTATGTTTTCAGCAAGGTTTCTGGTCAATAGTAGGTTATTAGTAATTTTTTGGAGAGTCAAAAGTTATACATGGATTTTCAGCTCTGTAGGGGTCAACACCCCAAATTCCCACATTGTTCAAGGGTCAACTGTCTGTTGGTTTTGTTTCTCTGGGGAACTCTAATACTTCAGGGTAGTTGAAAACCAAGGTTTAGAAAACAGGGAACAGGAATTCAGATTCATATCTTTGTCTCCAGCCATTCCTGAAAGGATTATGAAATAAAATTCTCAAGAAGCTCTACTGGATTCAGTTTTCATACCCTAACCACTCAGCCAGTGTAATGTTCTTTTTCTTTTAATACTGTCATTTGACAAAACCAATCAACTCTGAGAAACAGTTTGTCACAGCCTCAAAAAGTTAAGCCTAGAGGAATTCCACCCCTAGATATATATACCCAAGAGAACTGAAAACATATGTCCATACCAAAACTTGTACAAGGCTGGGCATGGTGGGTCACGCATGTAATCCCAACATTTTGGGAGGCCAAGGCAGGAGGATCACCTGAGGTCAGGAGTTCATGCAGCCTGGCCAACAGGGTGAAACCCCATCTCTACTAAAAATACAAAAATTAGCCGGCCACAGTAGTGTTCACCTATAGTCTCAGCTACTTGGGAGGCTCAGGAAAGAGAATCGCTTGAACCCAGGAGGTGGAGGTTGCAGTGAGCCAAGATCACACCACTGCACCACTGCACTCCAGCTTGGGTGACAGAGCAAGACTGTTTCAAAAAAAAAAAAAAAGAAAAGAAAACTTGTACACAAATGTTCATTGCAGCATTATTCACAATAGCCACAGAGCAGAAACAATATAAATGCTCATCATTTGGTTAATGGATAAACAAAATGTGGCACATCCATACAATGCAATGATTCAGCAATAAAAAGGAACCAAGTACAGATACATGCAACGCCATGGAAGAACCCTGAAAACATGCTGAGTAAAAGAAGGCAGATAAAAAATGCCACATATCTATGAATCCATTTAAATGAAATGTCTGGAATAAGCAAATTCATAGAGACAAAAAAATAGCTTAGTGGTTGTCAGGGGCTAGGGGAAGGATGTCAATGGCGAGTGAATACTAATGGGAATGGGGTTTCATACTGGGGTGACAAACACAATCCTCAATTAAACAGTGGTCATAAGCTTATGAATACAAATTCTCCTCAACTTACAAGGGGGTTATGTCCTGACAAACCCTTCATTAGTTGAAAACACCATGCATCAAAAATGCATTTAAGTACTTAACCTACCGAACATCACAGCTTAGCCTAACCTACCTTAAAAATGCTCAGAACACTTACGTTACCCTACAGTTAGGCAAAATCAGCTAACACAGAGCCTATTTTATAATAAAGTTATTGACTATCTCATGTAATTTATATGAATATTGTCCTGAAAGTTAAAAGAAGCATGGTTGTATGTTACTGAAAAGTACAATTTCTACTGAATGTGCATCACTTTCGCATCAACCATCAACAGTTGGGGTTCATCTGTATACTAAAAGGCCACTGAATTGAATACCTTAAAATAATGAATATTACAATAAGCGAATTTTATCTCAACAAAAAACTTGTTAAAAAATAAAAATTCAACTCACCTGTCCTTTTCGTGGTGACAAACAATGAACAACTTCATCCACCATTACTGGAATATGTAATTTAGCCATAGTTTCAAAATCTCTGTCTTGAGATCTGTGTAACTCCTGGGCTTGAGTTTGATACGTTTGTTCCCGGGCTTCATATTCTCTATATTTTCCTGCTGTAGTATGTATTCTTTTTGGCCAGACACCTAAATTAGGTATGCCAGATTCCAACCAACATGAAAGGCATTCTTTACACATTCTACAAAAATATGCATACCGAAGCATTTTGTAGTTAAACAAATCTAGAAAAAAAAATTAAAATATGATAGTTGGACTTTTTTAAAAGAATGTTCTAATACTTGGGGAAAATCAAATTAATATGCAATATTTAGCACATCAAAAAAAAGTTAAGACTCATGATCCTAACACCTTAAACAAGTAAAGGTGACAAACCCTTCTTATATATACAAAGCAAGGAACCTAAGAGGACCCAGAGACATAATTTAAACATAATTTAAATACAATTTTTAATGTAGCCTAATACATTCTAATATCATTAACATTTTAACCATTAGGGATATGAAAATTGATTATTAGGTCAACATTTTTAGAAAATATACTATACTTTTTTGAATTTTAATTAAGGCTAAAAAGTAGATTCAATGAATTAAAACTGTTTATTTGAAAAGTAATCAGGATGACTGAACGGATTATAAGTATCATATTTTAGATTCCGATGGTCTTCTATTTCAAGCTCTTGTATTTGTTTTTCTCACAATGCTAAATTCTCATCTTCGGAGACTATCCCTGGGAAAAGACTATGCATGCACATCCAAAAAATAAAAAAGATAATCAGTCTATCAGTCTGATTGTCTGATGAGTTCATCTCCCTGTACCCTGTATCAGTGGAGTGTATATCAGTTTAAACTATGACTGTATAAACACTCAACTGAGCACACTTCGGTATTTCATGTCTACCTTTAATTATCTGTCCTCGGCACCCAAAAAACAAATAACTGATATATTCCTTGGATTTACCATATGTGCTCCATTTTCTTCAGCAATCCATAACTCTTTAAAATGCAGAAGAAAAAAAGATTTATGTAAATATATTAACAGGAGACCTTTTGAAAACATCATGCATTTTATACCCAGCTGGTTTCAAGCAAAGTTTTTGATACTACCACAGTAAACACCATTTGACACTATCCAATTAACACTATTTTTTCCTCACAGGTTATTAGTTATTTAAGAATATGACCGACACCTTCATATACACAAAATAAGATGCATATCAGTGCTTAATAAATTGTTTTCTGAAGAAAATGAATGAATGGATTAATTCCAGACTCCACAGAATTAGCATTGTTATCAATCCTCACTTTGGGAAATTTCCCCTGTGTGACTGTCCCCACCAAAAACCATATGTTCTCAAAATACTACAAGAAGCATAAATCCCACTTAAATATGTCTGTCTTTCCTTTTGCAATAAACAAAAATTAAAAACGTTGAAAAGCTGATCACATGTAATAAAACACAAAGAAATACAAATATGATGTAACATCAACAAGATGTTACCTTGAGGATAATATGTTAACTTCACCAAAGCCATAATCTGCAGAATTGTGTGGCAAATGTGACACTGAAAAAATGTGGGGGAAAAAAAATGAGTGATCTAAGTAGATTTTTGGTTGCTTGGCAGCAACGAAATAGCCAAATTATTAACTATGCCTAAGGTTTCTGGAAAGCATACAAAAGTAAGCTCAACTACTCTCTGACTTAGTGTTTCTAACAGTTTACAAAATAATAGCTAACATTTATTTAGCATTTACTAAGCACCACTTACTATTATAACCACACTACATGCACTACCTCATTCAATCCTTACCACAACTCTTGAAATATTATTATTCCCATTTTATAGATAGGGAAAACAGAGAAGTAATTTGCCAAAGGCCACACAGCTAGAGGGCCGTAAAGCTAAAATTGTAACACAGTCTATCCCCAGAGCCTGAACTCAATCTCCATGCTATAAACATAGCCCACTGGAACTATTTAATCCACTTATGTAATTTAATAGTACTTCAATTAAATTGACTATATATTTGTAATATCTCATAAATTAGATTCATTTTATCAAGGAACCGACATCCTATGGCTTGGCTCTGCTCCACTTAAAAATAACAGTATGAGGCCGGGCGCGGTGGCTCACGCTTGTAATCCCAGCACTTTGGAAGGCCGAGGCGGGCGGATCACGAGGTCAGGAGATCGAGACCACGGTGAAACCCCGTCTCTACTAAAAAAAAATACAAAAAATCAGCCGGGCGTGGTGGCGGGCGCCTGTAGTCCCAGCTACTCGGAGAGGCTGAGGCAGGAGAATGGCGTGAACCCGGGAGGCGGAGCTTGCAGTGAGCCGAGATTGCGCCACTGCACTCCAGCCTGGGCGACAGAGCAAGACTCTGTCTCAAAAAAAAATAAAATAAAATAACAGTATGCTGCGGGGTTCCCAATAATGAATGTACAATGTATAGGCCTAAAAAGTGAACTCTGGAACAACCTACCCTATATGTCTAGATTTTGATAACTAAAAGGAAAAGTAGTATCATCAATTCTAATATAGGAATAAGAACCATACAGGAAAACACAGAGTAGCGAGGGAAAAACAAACAAACAAAAAAAGCTATCACTTGCATTTAATTTTTTTCTACTGCATTCAGTTCCTATGTGTTTATTCAACTATGGTCAAGGCACAAAGCCTGAATATTTTATTATGAACTAATTGCCTGCCAACTTGGGTCAACCTGGAGAAAGGGTGACAAATAGTTCATTTGCCTCTTGTTTCCTGCAATACCCCCCTAAAAAATAGAAGCTGGGGGTGTGGCATGCTCTAAAGAAAATTATATTCTTCTCTTTTGGAGCCCAGTTTCCTACCAGACAACTTAGAGCTCTCCTGCAGTCTGCTAGGAGCCAGCCATCCTAAATGATTTAAGATTAAGTTCCCTCTGGTCATAAGGAAGGAAGCAGGGCGTCAGGAAAACTGCCTCTGTGATCTCCTAGTTAAGTCATTTAACTTTTCTCTACAAGCAAAGTTCACTTTTGGCTGTTGAGAGCACAAAATTGGCCAGATTACTCTTTTAATTGTGAAAACACACAGGTGAGTGATGCCCATGAAGGATACTCCCTCAAGGGCTCTAACAATTATAACCATTGCAGTCAATATTCTCTTGCAGGGAAATCCTGTTTGAAAACGTAATTTTTAAGGACAAAAACGCGACGTGGCGGCTGGCACACGAACGCTGAGAAAGTGAAAGGGGTTCTAAGGAAAGAGAAAAATACACCGTTTTGCCTAAGAATTACGCTCTGACGAGGAAAAACTAGTCGGAAACTTCCAAACCCAGGTTGAAGGCGTGTTGAAGAGGGGGAGAGGATCAGGGGCGTATTTTTCTTTTGCTCCGGACGAATCCAGTGACCCCTGTGGAGTACCCCCAAAGGTTTGGTGGTTTCCAAAAAGAGTTCCCGGGACTCGGTCCCCTTCTCCTCACCTGAAGCACGAAGACTTCTCAGCTGGCCTCTAACTTGGGCCAGCGACTACCACTACGGTCCCGGAGAACCTGAACGTGCCGCACGTCTAGGTCCTGCCCCTGGGGGAACCTTGCAAGGACGGACAGATTGGGTCCACGTCCGCCCAAGCAACTGAGGACCGTCTGCCTTTGGTTCCGCTGTTTCCAGCCTCAGCTGCCAAAGGGTCCTGTTGGCGCTGGGGTTTCCAAACGACTTTCCTGGGGGAAATAAATAAGACCTCACTATTGCCATGTTTAAATTCACTTTTACTTTTTCCATTTTTATTTTTTGGTCTGAAGCAACTTTAAATCTAACTTTTCATTTATCCTTATCTCTACTCTTCGGTTTACAATGAAAGTATATTAAACTTGTGTTCTGTTAACACAGCAGTTATACTCCAATTTTTAACTAAAAGTGGGAATTTTTTTCTGATTAGCTCTGCGTGTTTAGAAACTACAATGAGCAAGATGGCACAGTAGTGGGATTGATTGTAATGTCAAAATCTCTCTGCTTTAACCAAATGTACAATTCCTTTAAAATATGGACCTCATCATCTGAACACTGTTAAATGGCAAGTGTAACACTGAATTTGAAATCTAAAGTACTTGGATTAGGTGTGAAAACATCTGTGGCACTGATAAACCTTATACAATGTGGGTGTCACAAAAGACAAACTTTAAAACACTTCTATTCTTAACCAATGATCCATGCAATTTTACAAGCAACTGGCAAAATATGCATATTTTCAGACTGCATTAAGATATTCTCTTAATGTCAGTCCAGAAAGTATTTCAGAGACAAATGACTCAATTCTGAATTGCCTTGCCTGTATAGTTCAAGACAAAATTTTGTGTTAGGGATTTTCTGAAAACTTCAGTTCTCTCTCAGAAAAATGAAAATAATATTACCTATGTCTCATGGGCTGTTTTGAGAATTAAATGAGAGACCACATGTAAAGGGACTAATAAAATACCTGGGAAGTCAAAACGTAAAGTACTATACAATGAGTTCTTACTGGAAATAAAGACATCTCGATTTTATTACCAAGCCCAGCAGCACACAAATAACCATTTCATTAGCTAAGATACACGTAATACAGCCAAAAATAAGTAGTAGCTTTATTGATCCTCTGTCTAGCGATCAGAAACAATAATATAACATGCATCATATACAGTACACAATACTCCCGATATTCCCCAACAGGAAATAAATGTCCATAATACAGAGGTTTCCATATATTGTTGCATTTATAATACTCTGCATGGGTATGAGTCATCCTATTTATAAAGTGATACTGAATCAACAGAATATAAGCTCCAAGAGGGAAGAGAGTTGGATTCTATTGTATACTATTGTGTGTCTAAAATCTAAATAATTGCTAAATGAATGGATACAATAACAGTAATATATAGAACAATGAAATTCAGATACTGTTATTAAAAACACCCTGCCAAATAAAGTTATTTTAGCAAATATATTTCCCATTTGTTCCAGGTATTTTCTCTCTTTTTAAAGTGTATATTCTGAAATAATATCTATAACCTGGGACTTAAAAAAATCACTTCACCTAATAACAAACCAAGCCAAAATCTTTATTTTGTTATGCCATCATTAGACAGAGAATGTAAAAAGTAACCAAACAGAAAATAGTTTCACAGTCAGTACTAATGGGAGTAGGCCTGGAAGTCCTGAGGCCTCAACCCAAAAGATCTCCAATTAATTCAGGTGAAGAGACCCCACATTTTGGCCCATATTAATGTGTCTGGAAGAAACAGGTCCCTACAACTTCCTGGAGGCCTCACTACTCAAAGAAAAGAAAATAAACACCCAGAACCCATTAATCCACACCCAAACTCCACCCCTCCCCCTAGCAGAGGGCATAGGCCAACCCCTGCCCGCACCAGTCTCACTCACACCCTTAACTCTGGGACCGGGCACCCGCCGGTCTACAGGAGGCCTGACGATCTCAAGTGGCTGCCTCCCACCAGCTGCTCTGGCCTAGCCCCGCCCACTTTGGGCACCGCCTCCGGAAACGGCCGCGCGCGTTGCCACGGTGACGAGCAAGCAAAGAGCTTCCCCTGCGCCGCCAGGCTGAGCTACTTGGCGCCAAGCTGCCGCAAGCCGTGACAGCGTCCGACGTGATGACATCACGCGCGCGGCAGCCAATGAAACGAAGCGCTGAGGAAAGTGGCTTGGGTTTGAATATTGTGGTTGAGTCTGAAGCGCCAGGAGGCGGACATTAAAGTGAGGTGGTTGCGGTAACCTGGCCTGGGCCTGAAGTGAGTGAGAGGCACATGAAGGTAAAACTTGACTCTGGGACACTCCTTTTGGTGACCTATATAACTGGGAACGAAGGGTCCTGCCGCTTCAGGTCTAGAAGACCAGGTAGGCTTCTTGACAAACACAGAAGCGTTGAGGGGCGGGGGATCAGGGTCCCTGGGGAGAAAGTGAAAGGAAAAGGGGATTCGAGAACCGGCGAAGAGCACAGCTCTGCTTGACCGTAATCCTCGACTGCTTAGCTGGAAGGGCAGGGATCTCCTTAAGTTCTGAGAGGAAGGTCTTAAGTTTTAAAGGGCATCTTGGCCCCTTTCCCAGACTTTGGCAGAGAACTTTAACTGTCCAGCACCTTGTAGTGTCAGCTTTTTTCCGGACTCCAAATTCGGAGTGTTGGTTTCAGAGGCACATATAAGCGTACCCCGGGGCTTACCTATCAAACGAGGAGCTTTTGTTCATCACTGCATAAAATTTTTGTCTGACGAGCTTTAAGTGTTGGTCTTGCACTGGTCAATCGGGAACCCCTCCTGAGCCCCAACTGTAGGTAGCATCAAGATAAAACCCGCTCTGACTGCCTAACGGGATTGCCGAGGATCAGATGAGGTACGGAAGAGATACTGTTTGGCAAATGCTCTGCAAATGAAACTAAACTGTAAACATTGAGAATCCGTCCTATAGTCTGTTCTTGGTTTCCGCAGGACTTTTTTTTTTTTTTAGGAGCTCATTAGTCGCTCAGTTACAGAGAAGCCAAGACTGACTGCTGTTTATTGTATGAGAAGAGAGTATTTGACCAGAATGGACTGATTTTGTGGTATAATATATAGTTTAGATTATGGATAATTAGGTAGAAATTTAGGCACTCTACAGATTTTAATTGTTAATGTCAATCCACCACGTCTAGCCTCATGTTTCATTTTTGGAAGGTTTTTATGAACTTTGATGCTAGAGAATGTGATATCCAATGACTAGATAGTGCTTCTTATTAAGTTCATATTTTGTGAGAACTATTTCAATAAACAAAGATTATCTACAAAGCACAATCACAAAGAAAAAAATTTTAAAAGATTATCTGCCTTTAATAGTAGTAATTAATCTCCTCTTTTATTATTTATTCGTTTATTTGAGACAAAGTCTCGCTCTGTGGTCCAAGCTGGAGTGCAGTGACGTGATCGCCGCTCACTGCAACCTCCACCTCCCGGGTTCAAGCAATTCTCGTGCCTCAGCCTCCTGAGTAGCTGGGATTACAGGCATTTGCCATCACACTCGGCTAATTTTTGTATCTTTGGTAGAGACGGGGATTCACTATGTTGGCCAGGCTGGTCTCGAACTCCTGACCCCAAGCCATCTGCCGGCCTCGGCCTCCTAAAGTGAAGGAATTACAGGTGTGAGGCAGGGCACCCAGCCCTTCCTCTTCTATTATTGAAAAGTATTTACAAATATATAATATTTTTATATTAAAAGTTCATCTTGTCCCATCATAGAAATACCCCAAATCAATTAAGGGACACGATAAAAATGATTTTTTTTTTTTTTTTTTTTTGCTGACAACTGTGAAAACTGAGGAAAAAAAAATAGCTCAGCTGTCAGTGCCGGCCTTCCCTCCAGCTGAACTTTTTATTCTTCCCTGATGGTTGTAAGTTAGTGGGAGTAGTGCCCCCAAGACTGATATTCCAAAGAGAGCTTTAAGATGGATAAAGTCTGTAGATGATGGTGTTGAGTATCGTTTTCAGTCCTATACAGTGTTTGTTGAATCTGAATCTAATTCAGGTTTGAGTTTGTATTTAATATATCATAACTGTCACTCTACTTCTGTATCACTGTTTGGAAGCACTCTCTTCTGATTCCAGTAGAACCTAGCTGTTAAGAACATGGACTTTGGATTTGTACCCAGTAAGGAGTTTGCGTTTTATTCTTCTGGTGAGAAGTCATTGGAGACTTTAGAGCAGGTGAATGCCATGTGATGCATCACATGATCTGAATGCTTTTGATGAAAGTATCAGTGAATACAATCAATGAATTAAATTTATTATAGTACTTTCATAAAATTAGGGGTGAATCTTTGACTTAATTGACTTATATTTGACATTTGGTTCCCCACTTGTTACATCATCTTGGAAAAGTTGCTTATCCTAAGGCTAAGTCTTTGTTTTTGTAAAATGGAAATAATACTACAACCTACCTTACATGATTATTATAAGGATTGAATGCAATGACGAATGTCAAGCGTTTACTATAATGCATGAGACAGAGTGTACATACTCAAATGAAAAGCATTGTTGTTCATCATTAATAATTATCACCATATCAACCTAATCTAAGCACTGTTATATAAAAGCATACTTATGGAGAATGGCCACTGTGTGATATCTGACAAGTACAGAGAACTCATAATCAGTTTTATTTTAACATTTAAGAGCCCCTGTGCCAGGCCCTGAGGTTTCTATCAAAAGTAAGCAAATATAAGAGAGTGGTACCAGAAGCTGAGTTTTGGGGGAAATAGGGAGATTTTGGTCAAAGGTTACACTTTAAGTTATAAGATAAATAAGTTCAGGGCATTTAATGTACAGCATGAATGGTGATAGGCATATTAATTTAATTGTGGTAATCATTACATAGTGTATAAGAATATGAGACCATCACATGGTACATCTTGATTATATACAATCTTTGCCAATTAAATGTTTTAAAATTTCTAAAAAAGTAAGCAATATATATATTTTTAACTTCTATAAGAAAATTTCTGAGGGTTATATATTTACATCAGGGAGAGTAGTGATTAAGTACTTGGCCTTTAGATTCAGTCAGTCTGAGTTCAAATCCCATGTCATGTGCTTCCTCAGTTGTGTGACTTTAGCCAGTTAATTTCTCTGTACTACACTTTCTCCCTTAAAAAAATAGGAATGACAGTACAGGGTTTATGTCATAGGTTGTTATGAGGATTTAATAAGAGTATGTCAACTGTTAGTATATTTCTATTTGTGGGATATGAGCTCAATAGAAAATATAACTTATTGTTACTAAATTAAATGTTGCAATTAAGGTAAATTTTAATAGTGGTTTTATTGTTGTTTGTCTGTTTTGAAATAAAAATACCTAGACCTTGTTTAAAATTTAAATATTACAAAAGAGTATGAAATGAAAAATAAACCTGTCTCTCACTCAGACCTTCATATTTCCCCTCTATGTGGAAAGTGCTATTATCAATTTCTTGTGTACACTTCTGGGAATGACCATGCATGTACATATATATCTTTTTAAGATACAAATGGTAACATGCTATAAGTCTATTAAAACTCTACCGGTTTATTCATTCATTTATTCAACAAGTATATATTGGGTCCTAAATATTTGACAAGTAGTGTCCTAGGTGCTGGTGTACAGATGAACTCCATGCTCTCACAGTGCTTACATTCTAGAGAGAAAACAAGCAATAAATATGTAACCAGATAATATATACTTTCCAATTAGTGCTAAATTCGAGGAAGAAAAATAAACCTAGTAAGGGATTGGAGAAGCAAAGGCAGGGTGACACTATTTTGGATAGATTCTTTAGGGAAAGCCTCTGTAAAGTGGCATTTGAACAGAGACCTGAATAATGAAGTGAGGGATTACAATTTGCAAATATCTGGAGGTAATGCCTGCCAGTAAGCAAAAATACAAAAGCTAGGAGGCCAAAACAAGACTGAAGTGTTTTAGGAATGCTAAGAAAGTCATTGCAGCTGAAGCAGAATAATGAAGTGGGGAGACAGCAACAGAAGTCATTGTCAGAGAGGTAGACAGGGCCATATGTGGAATTTATAGGCCATGGTAGGGAGTTTGTATTTTATTATTATGATGAGAAGTCATTGGATAGTTTGAAGCAGGTAAATGACATGCAATACGTATCATGATCTGAATGCTTTTGAAGAGAGTATCAGTGCATACAATCAATGAATTAAATAAAATTTATTGTACTTGCATATAATTAGGGGTGAATCTTTAATCTGGGATGAGCAATAGCTACATATGTTATAAGTTAAAAATTGACCTGTTCAACTTGGCTTATTACCATGCACGTCTTCAGGATAAATAGATTTTAATACCTCATTAAACATTGCAGAGGCATGAGCTGTTCTACATAAATGAATCTTCCAGAAAATTGAATATTAGCTTTGCTAAGTAATAAAGTATTTTAACCACACTCAATGATGAAAATAAAACATGATCTTGCCATTTCTTTGATTTTCTAAACTAGAAATTGGGAACATTATTTCTTTCTTATTTTTTTCTTTTTGATGCCTCAGGGTTCTCATTGTGATTGCCTGTTGTTGTCAACTATTGTACTCTAATATGTTGTTTCTCTTGGAGATATACATTTTCTGTTTCCCTCTACTCTAAATGAGTAAATAGCTTTTTGGGGTCTGTGAGCATTTTTTATGGTTTATTAATTCATTCATTGGTATATTTGAAAATTTACTATATACTAGACTCTCGTAGAATAGGGATATATTAACTGTCGTTTCTTATTCTCTTGTACCCTTTTCTAATCATGCATAATAATCATAAAATTTTGGAGCTAGAAAAAGACCTTCCATATCATATAATCTAACCCTTTTGTTTTATACATTAGCAAGTGAAGCCCCTTCCTTAGCCCCTTCATTCTTCTTTTTTGATAACCTACTCTCTCTGGAGTAGACAAATATTATTCTTCAGGTTTAGTATCTATTATATAAAATGCTTGGTACCAGAAGTTTTTTTGAATTTTGGAATTTTTTTTTTTTAATGTTTGCATTGTGCTTACTGGTTGAGGATCTCTAATCTGAAAATCCAAAATACTCTAATGAGCATTTCCTTTCAGTGTCATGTTGGTGCTCACAAAGTTTTAGATTTTGGATTTTCAAATTTGTAATGCTCAACCTGATTATAATGAACAATGATGTTGGAAGTATCTGTCTTTCATGTTTTAGTTCCACCAATGAAATCCTACCAGTTTGCTCTTTGGATTCTGTTCAGTAAATACCACTTAGGAGTAGATGTGACAAAATTGATCAGAGGCTATAATACTATCTTCTGAACAGCTGGCTGAAAAGAATTTGTGAATCCACACATTCTTGTGCAGATAACAATATTTAGGCTTTTCTTTTGCTACTTCATATTAAACATGGTTAAAGAATTTACTCTCTGTGTGCCTTATTCAGAATCAACTAAATGCTCATTTCTTTTAGTCAGCCATCCTGGAAAACAAAGAAGGCACCACATAATAATGTAGGAACGATCTCATTAATTCCTGAAGATGTAAGTATATTTGAACATAGATTAATTTTTACATTTGATGATTCTGTTGACCTTAGGCATTTTTATTAAGAAAATTCTATCCACATATTTGTTTTTAAAAGGTAGGGAAATACATGATACTTTAAAAATTAACATCAGTGTCTTTGTTAAAATATGCAACTAGTTGTGAAACAAAGTTATATTTCACATTATACTTAAACTCTGTTGACTAAAAGAGTGAAACTCTGTAAAATATTTGAAGAGATTTATTCTGAGCCAAATATGAGTGACCATGGCCCATGACACAGCCCTCAGGAGGTCCTGAGAGCATGTGCCCAGGGTGGTCAGGGTACAGCATGGTTTTATGTATTTTAGAGAGGCATGAGACATCAATCAAATACATTTAAGAAATACATTGGTTTGGTTCAGAAAGGCAGGACAACTCAAAGTGGGGGCTTCCAGGCTATAGGTTAATTTAAACATTTTCTGGTTGACAATTGGTTGAGTTTGTCTAAAGACCTGGGATTGATAGAAAGGAATGTTCAGGTTAAAGATAATTGTGGAGACCAAGTTTTATTTTTCGGAGGAAGCTCTCAGCAAACTTCAGAGAGAGAGAGCAAGTTGTAAAATGTTTCTCCTCAGAGCAAAAAGGTGCCTGGCTTTTAGTTGATTATCTACTGGAGCTGCAAAGAAAAGAGGAAAACAAAGAGGGAAGGGAATTCTCTATAGAATGTGGATTTTTCTGACAAGAGACTTTGCAGGGCAATTTCAAGACATGGCAAGTAAATATATTTTGGGGGTTAAATATTTTTTCTTTGTCTCATAATGTTATGCCTTAGTCAGATTGAAAAGCAAGTCACAATATACGGGGGTCCAATAAAATGCATCTGATGAAAATCCATGATTTATAGGGCGTGACTCCCCAGACCCCTTAGGTAGGAATTTGGGCAAAATAAAAAATCAGAGTTTAGTCCTCACTCCTTTAGGTAATTGTCCAAATTTCTCCCTGGAATGTTACTTAAATAATCCCCTCATTATAGTCTTATAGAGCACTGTTAACCTTTTCCCTATAATAGCACTTGTCACAGTTATACCTTTACATGTTTGTGTCAATATTTTATTAATATCTGTTTCCCTCATACACTGTAAATAATAATAGCAAACACTTGTAGTTCATACTCTGTACAAAGTATTGTTCTAAGTGTGTAATCTTTACAACTTTATGAGGTAGGTACTGTTGTTAGTCTTACTTTACAGATGGGGAAGCTGAGCCACAAGGAGGTTAAGTAACTTATCCACTATCACAGTCAGTACGTCATAGAGCTGGGATTTTAACCTAGGCGCCTGGCTCCAACATGTAATAGTTGTCATGAATTAATTAACTAATTAATTAGGGAGGGATATCCTCCAGCCTTGAGAGTCTAAGGTTTATTTTGAAATAATCACTTAGTATTTTATGTTTACTTTGTTAACACTTTCATTTATGTATATTTAATCTATCATTTAAAAATAGTATATCTGTTAAAATATTGTTGAATATTTCTAAAAGCTTTTAGAAATGTGTGTAGGAGATAGTTTTTGTTATCACAAGGAATATGGGACACTGCTGGCCTTTAATAGACAGGGGAGAGAAATGCCAAACATCCTCTAATAGGGCAGTTCTAAATGCCCTATAACAGGGCAGTTCTAAGCAAGGAAGAATTGGCCTACCCAAAGTGCTAGTCATAAGCTCATTGAGAAAAACTCAAAGATGAACTCAGTCTCTTTGGCAAGAAGAAGCAGGAGTGGGGCAGGTAGGAAGAGAATTGATATTTACTGAATACCTTAATACTTACCTCTTTTAGCCTTTGCAACAAGCATTGAGGTATTATTACCTCTTTTATACAAATAGAAACCTGAGACTCATGGGGTTAAGTAATTTGTCCAAGGTCATAAAAGTGAGGTGTAGGTGCTTTGTGACACTTGGCTAGACAGAAGCTCAGGGATGGAAAACAAAGTAGTAATTCACCTGGGACCTGACTGTTAGAATCCAAATGACCATCCCTTCCTTTTCAGTATTCTATTTTTGGCTAAAGACAGAGTCCTAAAAAGGCAAAGATATGTCTAGCATCTACTGCTTTTAGATTCCTTTGAATTCTGTCCTTACTTGAATTCTGTCCAAAAGTACATGGCTGAGTGGTTTTGTGACATATTTCAGCTTTAATATTGCTATTTCTCCCATTTAAAAAAAATACAAACAAAACATCTTTTGACACCCCCCTTTCACTCACACCATTTTTCTCCTCCCTTTGGAACAGTCCTTTCCATATACCTTGTCTCTGGATCTTCTCCTTTCGGGTTTTTCCCCCACTACCGCCCCAAAATTGCTTTTCTCGATGGCCTCTGTGTTGCTAAATCCCATGGTTAATTCTCAGTAAGTACTTAAACTATTAGCAGTACTTAACACAATAGATCGCTGTTTCCTCCTTTATTTAGGATTTCCCAAAAGTTTTTAAAGCTTAATACTGCATTAAGACTGAGGACAGCCTTTATTTTCTTATTTTCTTAACTTCCACCTGCCCTGACATTTCCACCTGGATGTCTGTCAAAACTCTGAGACTTAAGCTATCCAAAACTGAACTCCTGATCTGACCCTGCCTCCCACCACTCCCTGCCCTGCCAAAAAAAGCCCTGCTTCTTATTTCCATCTCAGTTGGTGACTACTTTATCCTTCTAATTCTCAAGCCAAAAACCTTGGAGTTGTTCTTCAATCCTGTCTCTCTCTTTCACTCTACATCTACCTGTCAGTAAATTCTGTCACCTTTACCCTCAGAATACACCCATAATCTGACCACTTACCACCTCTGCTGCCACTACCCTAGTCTGAGCTGACAGAGTTGTCTCTTGTCTACATTACTTCAATAGGCTAGTCTATTATATTATCTACATAGCAGTGAGGGTGATAGATTATGTCACTCCTGTGCTCAAAACGACTTCCAGTTGTTCTTTGTCTTACTCAGAGTAAAAGACAAAGTTCTTTTAATGGCCTCCATTTCTCATCTCCTGTCTTACTACAGTCCCCTTTGCTCACTCCATTCTGGCCAACATATAAAGTAGCACCCTGGGTCTTTCTTTCTATGGGGAAACACTTCCTACAATACCTGTATGACTAACTCCCTCACCTCCTTCAAGTCCTTACTTAAATGTTGTTTTGGGTGAATTTATTATTGTTGTCTCTTTTATTTTAACTTACAAATGACAAAAAGTGTGTAAGTTTATAGGATACAATGTAATGTTTTGATACATGTGTACATAGTGGAATGAGCATATCAGGCTAATTAACATATCCATCACCTCACATACCCTTTTTTTGTTGTGAGAACATTTAAAATGTACTCTTAGCAATTAACCCTGGTCACCTTACTGTGCAATAGATCACCAAAACTATTCCTTTTGTATAACTGAAACTTTGTACCCTTTGACCAACATTTCCCCTTTTACCACCCACCCCACCCTCCTCAGTCTCTGGTAACCATTACTCCTCTGTGTTCATATTTTTAGATTCTGCATATAAGTGAGATCATGTGATATTTGTCTTTTTGTGCCTGGCTTATTTTACTTAACATAATGTCCTCTAGATTCATTCATGTCGTCATAAATCACAGAATTTTATTCTTTTTTAAGGCTGAATAGTATTCCACTGAGTGCATACACCACATTTTTTCAATCTATTCATCTGTTGATAGGCACTTAGATTATTTATATATCTTAGTTATTGTGAATAATGTTGTAGCGAACATGGCAGGGCAAATATCTCTTCAACATACTGATTTTAATTCCTTTGGATATATACTCAGAAGTGGGATTGCAGGATCGTCCTAAGTCTCTCACCTCCTTTTGGTCCTTACTCAGATCTTGTTGTTTTGGGGTGTTGTGTTTTGTTTTGTGGTGTTTGTTTGTTTGTTTTGGTTTTTGGGTCTTCAGATTCTAGATTATTTTCTGAGTAGTTGAGACTTCCAAATTATTGATCTTTGTTACTTTGTTTACTTTTCCTCTTTGGATGTGAACCAGTCATAAAATCAGGCCATAATTTTTAAACCTGCTATCATTGATTCCTTAAACTTGCATACAGTTAGAAAGCAGAGACTAGGATCTATCTCTGAATACACCAAGGAGTCTATGCCATCTTTATCACCTTCAGACCTGAGCTAGTTAGTTGAATGCATCCTTGGAACTATTTTTAACCCTATGGGCCTCTGAGATACAGGTAGAGACCAGCCTGGATGTATCACTTTCCACTGCCAAGGGGCTTGCAGCCAAGATCACTTTTACTAAAAATAGTTCACAAGCTAAGGCTCTCCAGTCATACCTTGATATGGTTCTGAGATCCTTTTCTATTCATTCCCATGACCTAAGCTAAAATAGTGCTGGAGGGCTTGTGAAAATCAAATCTGGGTTTTAGGATAGCGTATCTGTGATTATATATGGTTCAGCTATAGTATTTGAGTTTAAGCCAAATATCTTACTAATATTTCAGGTAAAGAGATTTTTGTCATAGTTTTGTGTATGTATGTGCCATTTAATTGTTTGGTTTAGGGTACTTAAGTGCATATGTGTGTATGTGTGCATATATTTGTGTGTGTGTTGTGTGTGCGTATGTATATATGTATTTTCCCCCAGTGTTTACCTAGTGAGTGAAACAGAATTATTAACATCTTTTTTGAATTAATACTACATGCCAGTTGTTTTGCATGAAAGTAAAACTGATATTAAAACTTTATTTTCTTTTTTAATTTCAGAGAAGTATTCAAGCATTTGTACAGATAGGAATCAAGATAATCAACAATGTCTGTCACTGAGGAAGACCTGTGCCACCATATGAAAGTAGTAGTTCGTGTACGTCCGGAAAACACTAAAGAAAAAGCAGCTGGATTTCATAAAGTGGTTCATGTTGTGGATAAACATATCCTAGTTTTTGATCCCAAACAAGAAGAAGTCAGTTTTTTCCATGGAAAGAAAACTACAAATCAAAATGTTATAAAGAGACAAAATAAGGATCTTAAATTTGTATTTGATGCTGTTTTTGATGAAACGTCAACTCAGTCAGAAGTTTTTGAACACACTACTAAGCCAATTCTTCGTAGTTTTTTGAATGGATATAATTGCACAGGTATTTGTTTCAATTTGGGATTTAATTTCTCTATCCGATTTCACTTTTGCATTAGGAGGGACATCTACTTGACCCTTCTAAATATAATCAAATTTAAGGAGCTTGTATGCTAAAAATTCTTAAGAAATTCAATAGACTTGAACCGTAAATATAGACTTTCTTTGAAATTTTAGTTATCATATATAACTTATATATCATTTATAAGTCTTTCTCTTCCAGGGCCTTACTGTGGCCCCTAGACATCTGTACTTTCAGTTGCCCATGTTATTAAACCACATGCTTGTTGCAATTAACATCAGTTTTCTCATAATCTGTATTTATAACTTTTCCTACAGCTTACCTATGTAATTATCTATTCCTGGAGAGTAGTCAGACATTTCTGAACATTTGACAGTTTCTTTGCAGCAGTTTCTCTTCATGGCACACTGAAATAAAAAGGTTCAAGTTGGTGAAGGATAGGAGACTGAGGATCAAAAAACTACCTATGGGGTACTACACTCCTTACCTGAGTGATGAAAAAATCTGTACACTAAACCCCGCAGCATGTAATTTACCCATGTAACAAACCTGCATTGTACCCCCAAACCTAAAATAAAAATTGGAAAGGGGGTAAAAGTGTTAAGATCCCATGTTAATTCTCTCATGCCCTTTAGCCCATTGTTAGCCCAAGAAGCGTCTTTAGTGCTTTTTTTGGCCTTTCAAGAAAGCCATGTTGATTTCCTTAAAAAAAAGAGAGAGAGAGAGATACCCAAGATGCAGAATGGCCAGTTATTCAATGCTTACCAGGCACTAAACACCATTATTAGTATCTTATTTTTGTAATTATTAGTATTTATGACATTTTCCCCAAGATAGCTCACAACTATAACATGTTTCACTATCTTTTCCTGATTGATTTCAGTTTTATCATGGAAGACATACCCTCTTGGTCAAGTAAGGATGGAATGTGTTTTATTGATTGGGACTGCTGTGATTCCCATTTTTAAGAAGATACTCTTTTCCTCATTCATGAAACTTCATATGTCTCTAGAGATTTTGAAATCTTCTTAACTCTAAGAAAAAAAGTAGACTCTCTGTCAAACTACTATTGAATTTTTGGTTTCTTTTTGGCTTTCTTTATATTCTTACGCTGTCTTTAAGACAGCGTAAGAATAAGCTTAAGAATAAGCCATCTTAAAACTTCCTTGTATACTAGCTTACATAAAATAGAACAAAGTAAAATATACACCATATTAATTCATCCTACTGAAAAGTATTTTTGCGGTTTGTTAACATTTGGTTTAGCAGACAGATTGGATTTATAAAAATATTTTCAACCAGTAATGATATGAGAAGTTATTGCCTTAACTGATTATTGTATTGGGTATTTACCATATGTAATTCACAGAGTGGATTTTTTTCTTTTCCTTTTTCTTTTTTTTTTTTTGACGAAGTCTTGCTGTGTTGCCCAGGCTGAAGTACGCTGGTGCAATCACAGCTCACTGCAGCCTCAACCTGCTGGGCTTAAGCAATCCTGCCATCTCAGCCTCCTGAATAGCTGGACTACAGGAATGAGCCACTGCCCTCAGCTAATTTTTTGAAAATTTTTGTGGATACAGGGTCTCACTGTGTTGCCCAGGCTGGTCTCAAACTCCTGGGCTCAAGCAATCCTTCCACCTTAGCTGTCCAAAGTACTGGGATTGTAGGGATGAGCCACCGAGCCTGGCCCACAGAGTGGATTTTTTATATGTTTGAAGACACACATGACTTTCTTGTACTGAATAGAATCTTGAAAACAAAGTAATTCACCTAAAAAAAAATTTAAAAAGGAATCTTATAAATGGCATCTATCTGGTATTTATTCAAGTACCTGCTTTGTAGCAAGCGATTTGTTAGGTGCTAAGGATACATGGCCTCTGCCTTGGTGGAGCACTCAATTGGAAATACAGTGTGATACATGCCAGAAGAGAGGGATGTGGATATGCAGCATATACTAAGGGCTGAAGTGAAAGAGTGGATGTGTCTGCCTAGGACAATGAGGGAAGGCAGAGAAAAATGATATTTGTGCTGAGCATTTAGAAGCAGGTGGAAGTTTTCCAGCTGGATCAAGTAGAGGGACTCCTCAGAACAAAGACAGCAGAGTAGAAAGGAGCAGCAAATGCTGAGAGTACTGAATAATTAAGTATCCCTAGATCACAGCAAGGAAGCAGTAGGCTGGCAAAATAAGCAGGCACCCTCTGAGTGCTTTATAATATTCCAAAGTGAGGAATTTGAACTTATGTAAACCTGGAACAATTAAGAAGGTTTAACGTATTCCAATTTCTTTTTCATAAAGATGACTACAAATTGCAAAGGATAAATAAGATGGAAGATGAAGACTAATCTGTAGGGAGATTTTAAGATGCTTTGAAAGAGTAGTTGTTAGAGTGGGGGGCCGGGGGTAGTGATACCATTTATCAGAATAAAGAATATAGGAGTAAGAGTACATTTGTGGTAACATTCCCAGGTTTTAAGGATAAGACTATAATTTTGGATTTGTAGGGTTTAAAGATACTGTTCAGGATATCCACATGGAACTATACACTAGATAGTAGATATAATAGTGTTATATGTCATAACAAAGAGTTTTGATCCCTTTCTTAAAAACTCAGTACTTGCCTATGGTGCCACTGGTGCTGGGAAGACCTACACTATGCTAGGATCAGCTGATGAACCTGGAGTGATGTATCTAACAATGTTATACCTTTACAAATGCATGGACGAGATTAAAGAAGAAAAAATATGTAGTACTGCAGTTTCATATCTGGAGGTAAGTTGGCAATTTAGATTAATCAATAGTTTTGGGAAATCATTGACATGATTCATTCAAATGATTTTATTATATAAGAGTTCTGGTGAATATATAAAATCATTAAAATTCCTTGTCTTGAATATTTGTTATGCATCTTTTTCTGTTTTTTTTTTTTTTTTTTTTACTTTGGCAAAATTTCAGACTTACAGAGAAGTTGCAACAATAGTACAAAGAACTTCCAGATACCCTTCATACAGATCCCCCATATGTTAACATTTTACTGCATTTGCTTTCTATGTGTGTGTATGCATTTCTTTCTTTCTGAGCTAGGTTGCAGACTTGTAAAAACAGGACTTTTTTTAAAATAACTGCTAAACAGATACCAAAATCAGGAAATTAGCAATGATACAATATAATTATCTGTAGATCTTAGTGAGATTTTGCTAGTTATTTCATTAATACCCTTTATTGTAAAATTGTATTGCTATATCTCTTTAGTCTCCTTAATCTGTAATTTTTTGTCTTTTATAACACTGCTATAAAAATCCTCAGTTTGGATTTACCATGATTAGATTCAGATTATGCACTGACAGTAACACAAGCAAAGTGATGTTGACTTCTTACTGCATCAAAAAAGGCTTAAGCTGTTGATTATTCCCCATACTGGGAATGTTAACTTTGATCAGTTTTATTATGCTGTGGTCTGTAGAGTTTCTCCACTTTGAAGATACTGTTTTACCTTTTATAATTAGTAAGCACTATGTATGTAGACAATGTAAATATTCCTTACTCCTCAAACTTTTATCTATTGGTATTAGTATCCACTGATGATTGGTGACTGAATCAATTACCATTATGATGGTAGATGATGGTGATTTTTAAATTCCATCATTTCTTGTACATTTCTTTATTGACTTTCTACTATAAGGAAGAGTTTTCCCCTTATTATATCAGCCTCATGCATTTTTACTTTATTCAATAGATTATAATCCCTTTCTGTAATCATTTTTTGTACGTTCCAATTGTGTAAGATTTAGCTAGTTGAGGCTTCTTCATGTTGTCTCTTGTGTCCTTTTGAAATACCCCTTCATTCTTTGAGGCCTTCTACCCTCTTAATAGTCAACAAATGGTAACTAAGTGGCAGGCACTCTAACTTTGCATTCAAATAGTGTTTCAGAAACCAGTACAGAAATATGAAAACCCTGATTTCATTGCCTATTTATTTATAGTGCCAGAAAATTTATCTCTTATTAACATCTTGTAGTTTGGTCCCTACTGAGAATTTCTTCCAAAGATTGATTAAAATCATATATGTTGCTAAAAATTTCTTCATTAGAACTTATAGATAAAACAGAAGTAAAACTCATTTTCTTTGGTTGGTTAACTGAAAAGAGTTGTTCTGAACTCAATTAGGAAAAGAGGGTGCCAGCATTCATTATTTTTTCCTTAGATCCTTTTTATAACTGGGAGAATTTTGAAGTTTGGTTATTTTCACTATTTTTATTTTTTCTTTTAATCTGCTTTCATATTATTAATGATAAAGCAGTGTATAATATGGTTTTCTACTCAAGCTGTGCACCAGAATTGCCTATAGAACTTTTTAAAAATAGGCCTAGGCCTCACACTTGGATATTTTAATGTAGTAGGTCTGGGGTGTGGCTGAGGCATCTGTGTTTTTTAAATGCTCCCTGGTGAGTGTCATACATAGACCAGCTTGAGGGCAATTATTCTAATTTTTGATTTGTTATGATTGAAGTGGGTAAGGGAAAGCAATAGTGAAGTGACTGCTGCTCATCAAAAAGATACGATTAAAAAATATTTCTTCATATTATCATTTTACTACTTTTAAGGGTTTATTACATTCTAATGCCTATCATTCATTGTAGAGAATTGTACCAGCAATGAATTATCACTATGAGCTACTTATTAGAACACAGAAGGAAATAACACAAAATAATTTTTTAGAGACTAAATTTTGTTATTTTTTTTCTTAAATCTTGTCAGTAATAGTTGTGATTGTCATTTGGTTAGCAAGTAATAAACTTTATACCTTTAATAAATTCATAAAATCAGGTCACCAGTACTACATAGAAATGTGTGTTACTTATAAAAATTACTTTTTAAAAAATGTAGATATAAACTACAGAGATGTATTCAGTATGATGCAGTAGAGTGAAGCTGTCTAGGCTCCAGTTCCTACTCTGCTAATACCTTCATGACCATGGACAAATCATTTAACCTCTCAGAGTCTTAGTTCCCTCATCATTCAAATGGGTCTCCTTTTGAAATTTATTATTAGTAATTATATGTCAAAATTAATGTAATTGAAGGATAATTGAAGCAAATACCACCTGTCCTTGAGTATGGATTTTCTGTAACATTTAAGCTCTAAAATTTAAAAAGTTTGGACTTCTTGGACATTGTGAAATAATAAATATCTTCCACAGTAAGAACCATGCCATCTCCATACAACCTGCATCTCCCAGAGTTTCCCAGTACCATGTGTTCCATATATTTCCTGAAAATAAGAAAATGCACTTCAGGTATCTTACTTATCTCTGTTTCACCATAGTCATCAAGGCAGGAATTATGAGTGAGGGTATAATGACTCCAACTTTAAGTTTCAATTTCAAACCTAGGTAATCAAGCTCTTCAATTTCCTGGAATGATAGAAAATTAATGGCAACATGAGATCAAAGGCATGAGGTGAATAAAAGTGAGGTGCTGCTTGTCTTTAGGATAAAATTCTAATAACTTTAAATCAGCAGTGTATGTGTGATGTAATCACCATTTTTTTTTTTACATCAATGCTAAAGCAATTCTTTTTATTTTAAGGTATATAATGAACAGATTCGTGACCTCTTAGTAAATTCAGGGCCACTTGCTGTCCGGGAAGATACCCAAAAAGGGGTGGTCGTTCATGGACTTACTTTACACCAGGTATGTATATAAACATCTTTTTCCCTGTTAGAATAGCAAATGTGACTATTAAGCTATTTTCACCAGCTATGCACTTACTTTCCATCCTGTTTGAGAAAAAAAAAACTAATGAGGTACAGAATTTAAATGATATGGGTATATTTTTAGTCTTATTTTGTTTTCTTTTAAAATAGTGAACTTTTTAAAAACATTTTTTAAATTTTATTTTTAAATTTTAATCTACATATGTATGTATGTACGTATGTATGTATGTATGTATGTATGTATGTATATATTTTGTGACCGGGCTATGAGACTGGCTAATTTTTGTATTCTTGGTAGAAAACGGATTTTACCATGTTGTTCAGGCTGGTCTCGAACTCCGGGGCTCAAGCAATCTGCCTGCCTCGGCCTCCCAATGAGTGAGCTTTTCTTTCAAAAATCTGCTTGAACATTTAATGTCATATTATTCTACTTAATATAGAGACTAGACTCTGCTCCTGAGAAACTAGATTTTGTCTTTTATTCTTCATATAAACACACACAATACTAAGCAGATGAGACACAATCAGTATTTAATAGGATTGAATTTATAGAAAACATTTTCTTTTACCTTTAAATCTTTCTGTTTTTTGAACATTTATTGAAAAATTTAAAGATATATTGCTGATTTTTAAATTTTTCTTCTACTTAAACTTCTCCAGCCCAAATCCTCAGAAGAAATTTTACATTTATTGGATAACGGAAACAAAAACAGGACACAACATCCCACTGATATGAATGCCACATCTTCTCGTTCTCATGCTGTTTTCCAAGTAAGAGGCCACTAGACTATCACTCTTAAAATTGAATTTAAAATAAATGAAGCTAAATTCATGAATGGTCATTTTCATACATGTGAAAAAAATCTGTCTGTAGACTTCACTTGTCAGTACTTTCCTTACTTTGTAGCTTTGAGAAGTTTCTGTCACCAAAAGTATTTATAATTGAGATTCTTAAAACAAAAATACAAAATTTCTACCTTTGTAAACATATATGAGGATAAAGTTGTAGTAATAAAAGTTGTTTTGTTTTTGCTGAAAATATTTAATCTTTCCAATAGATAATGTTATATTCACAGTAAAATTTATTTCTATAAATCTAGACTTACAGAACTAATAATTTGGGAACATACTGATTCATCTTTAAAAGATTTCACCATAAGGACCATATAAATAGTCGCATTCCTTAAGGAAGTATGATTCAGTTGGCACAGTATATCTTAGGAATACAGTTCCAGAAAGAGCTAAAGCATAGGTTAATAGCTATTATTTCTTATAGTTTCTATAAGACTAGAAGTCCTTTTAATATCCAAATGATAATATAAAGCTTCTTTTAGTATTATGCCATCTGAGATACATCTTACAAGAAATAAATTGTTATAGTTGAAAGAATTGATATTGAAGGCAATCAAACCATTCATATAGTCCCTAGTCAACAAAAATTTCATTAATCTTTTTTGTTCTTACAACTAACTCTTCGGCTATTAATAGTCTTGAG